>NC_080585.1:35643770-35951770 GCF_029962835.1 Magnolia sinica
GGCTATTTAAGAATATTATCTGGGGAACAAACTGGAACCTGTGTAAAACATATGATCCATAATCAACAATAATAACGAGTAAAACCAGATCAAAGGGTATGGCGTATGCATGTGCCTGTGCCTGTGTCTGTGTAAATAGATAGACAAATGAATTAGAAGCACTCAATAGCTATAAAAAAGATTGGAAAGAAGCTGAATCCCCAATGCATTGGAGGCATTGTAACTCAAGAGATCAATCCAGACATCATTTCACAGAAATCAATAACTTGAGGAAGCTCCCTGGCAGCAAGTGCGTAATGTAAAAGCAGGCTTAACAGAGTAAACAACATCAACTCCTTGTAAAATTCAGGAAAAGAGGATTGAACTAATAATTTGGGGAAAGAGGCATCGGTTGAGATGGCATTGGTTGTATCCAACTCAGCAATTGAACTCACCAAATGTTCAGGTTACTTTTGAAGAACATGGCATTGAAAAAGCTCAGCACAATGCCGAGATTCATTTGGGCTACCCCAAGAAGAATCGACATCTTCATCTTCAATGAGTTCAGGAATGGCAACTCACTGCGGCTGCCATGCCAATTCGAATCCACACCAAATGGGTAAGTACGGCGCACCTTAATTAAGCCCACTGTAGTAGATTCACTGAAACAAAAAAGGTCCAGAATATAAAATATTAATCAGCCATGGCATAACTTATGTTCTGATGCCACTCTAAGGAGCTTATTAAATACCTGCAAGAAGCATCACGGCATTCATAGGCAGAAGGGCCAAAAAGATTGAAAGGGACTGAAAAGAACTCATTATAGATCAACCCAGTGTATATTGAGAACAATGCCATCATCATAATGACATAGCGACCACCAAATGTCATCTCGGTGATGTCTCCAAGTTTCTGTTCTCAAAATAAGTAGACAGCAATGAGTTAGAACTCTCCAAAAACTCGAGAAGATATCAGAAGCAACATCCAAGCTCATAGGAATATAATTCATGAAACATGAATTGTGTGCAACATAGCAACTTCATATCCCATGCAAAAGATGAAGGAAATACAGAGTTGCTTAAAAATAGACAGACTAAAAAATAAATAGATTACAAATACATTTTTTTTAAAATGGTAGTTGTTAAAGGGCCTTAACAGAAAAAATGACCCATACAGGCCCGTAACGGTCTCAAACAGATTTTTTTTCCATTAAAAAAAACAGGCCATAATGGTATTGTAACAGTAACACGGTGGCTTTTATGGCCACCGTTACCATTATGGAACACCTTGGTTAGTCAAATGTTGTGAATTCTGTATTTCTGTTCTGCTGCATGAATTTTGAATATTTGTCAACAAAATAACCTATAAAAGCACACTATATCAGCTTAAGACAGTGCGAACATTTCTCCAAGGGCATCCATCATTAGGGAAACAGAGGAAAATTATTTCAAAGCTGTGATGGAACACTATAACCCATAAGCATGCGTAATCATATCAGATGCAAACAAGAAATATTTTCTCTAAGCTAAATAATATTCGGTGACTTGCAAAGACAGTTTTTCTAAATTACAGAGCGTATTTTGCTCTAAATGATTCAATACGATTGATGTATTCTGAAGAAGCTACATAAATAGCTTAAATGATATAAAATAAATAATCTTCATCTCATGTGTCAGGGACAAAAAGTATAGAAAGTGCAATGACAATCTCGCTTATATAGATTACGAAAGAATTTCAAGTTCATTTAAGTTCATAACAATGAAAAGAGTACATTGATATCTAAAACCATAAAACCGGGACTCAGCAGAGTTGACCTGGCCCAGTTACTGACCTAGTCACTAGGTTGAGACAACGAGGTCAGTCTGCAACTTGGCCTGGTTTCCCAGAGTCTACTCAAACCCCAGTTAACTCACTGAGTCAAAACAAGTCAGATTATCTTCATAAAAAAAAAAAAAAACTCAACTGAGCCTGACAACGGGAAATCTCATCATTTTAGCTACATAAATAGCTAAAATGATATAAAATAAATAATCTTCATCTCATGTGTCAGGGACAAAAAGTGAAGTATAGAAAGTGCAATGACAATCTCTCTCACATAGATTACGAAAGAATTTCAAGTTCATAACAATGAAAAGAGTACATTGATATCTAAAACCATAAAACCGGGACTCAGCAGAGTCGACCTGGCCCGGTTACTGACCTAGTCACTAGGTTGAGAAAACCAGGTCAGTCTGCAACTTGGCCTGGTTTCCCAGAGTCTACTCAAACCCCGGTTAACTCACTGAGTCAAAACAACTCAGATTATCTTTTGAAAAAAAAAAAAAATCAACTGAGTCTGACTACGGGAAATCTCGTCATTTTAGCTACATAAATAGCTAAAATGATATAAAATAAATAATCTTCATCTCATGCGTCAGGGACAAAAAGTGAAGTATAGAAAGTGCAATGCCAATCTTGCACATATAGATTATGAAAGAATTTCAAGTTCAAGTAAGTTCATAACAATGAAAAGAGTACATTGATATCTAAAACCATAAAACCAGGACTCAGCAGAGTCGACCTTGCCCAGTTACTGACCTAGTCACTAGGTTGAGAAAACCAGGTCAGTCTGCAACTTGGTCTGGTTTCCCAGAGTCTACTCAAACCCCAGTTAACTCATTGAGTCAAAACAAGTCAGATTATCTTCAAAAAAAAAAAAACTCAACTGAATCTGACTACGGGAAATCTCATCATTTTTAGAGACAAAAAGGTGGGGGGGGGGGGGGGAGGTTTAAAAGAAAGAGCCTATTCCCCATTTTCTCTTTCTATTCACTCGCTTGGGGTTTTTGTTTTTAGCCATTCCTCTTCCATTCTCCCATTAAAGAAGTTGAAGCTCCCATTGAAGACAGAAAAAGAAGGGTCTCTTAAGATTTTATTTTTTTTTTTCCAGCCAATCGTGGAAACTAAGATGAAGCCTTAGAAAACCAACGGCCAACATTCCCTCACCATATTTGGCAACTTTTTTCCCAAGAACTATCAGCCTCCACCCTGAACATCTACAACCATTTCCCATGGAGCACCGTATTTATAATTTTTACTGATCTGATCCCCATCCTGCATATGCTTTCCAGTTTACACATCTCACTCCACTCTATGAGATGGAATTTGTGTTTTCATTTGGCCCATCTCCAAAAGGAAGCCCTTCAGATTTTATCCAGCCAATTGAGGAAACTGCAGGGTACTGAAATAGAACTAAACTTAGCATGTTTGACATATCTGCATTTATCAATGTGATTAAGTGCCCCCGAAAGTTAGGTATCTGCTCTTCCAAACTCTGTACTCAAAGCACCATAAGAAAGCATGATAAATAGAAAAACAACAGCAACTGTAGAAGCAGGATAAAGACATAAAATTCAAAACCGCACCCCAACAATGTCAAATAGAATAACATTACCAGGAAGGTATAAGGAAAAGACATAAAATTCAAAACTGCACCCTAACAATGTCAAATAGAATAACATTACCAGGAACGTTTAAGGATTTTAAAAGTAAAACACCATACGAGTGTTCAGACCCTTTAAAAAAAAGCACATGAATAGTCATATAATAGAAGTTATAACCCTAAATCTTGACATTAGAAACAGCATCGATGGAGTGTGAGCATTTTGGATTTTACAAATCATTGGGCCTAAATCACATGAATAGTCATATAATAGAAGTTATAACCCTAAATCTTGACATTAGAAACAGCATCGATGGAGTGTGAGCATTTTGGATTTTACAAATCATTGGGCCTGTTGAAACATATAGCAAGAAGTTGCGTCACACTCACCTGACTGGAAAGTTTCTTTTCTCTGATGATAAAGTATAATGTTGCAAATAACAAGCACAAACCATGACCCCAATCACCAAACATTACGGCAAACAAAAATGGAAATGTGACGATTGTGTATACACCAGGATTTGCTTCTTGATACTTAGCCACCCTGCAATCAGAAGAAATCGTGACATGAGGCCAGCGTTTGTATAAGATAGGATGAAATTATCTTCCATGCCAAATCATAATCCAACAAGTTATGAACCATTGCACGAACGTAACTCCAGTTCAAAACTTAAATAGAGATGACCTCCTACACTACACATGATGCACATATATGAGATTACTTGTGGAGTGGAACATCGATGCATGCATCAGTGGAAAAAGAAATCAATGTGGGTATAGTGTACATGCATGGCTGAGTTCTGCAAAACAACAATGCCAGCCAAGGCTGAGTTCTGCAAAACAACAATGCCAGCCAATTGCCTTGAAAGCAGTAGTTAAAGCCCTCCAAAGACAGGTTTCTAGCTGTATCTGTGAATATGGTGATATCATTACAGAAAGTGAACATATGCATGTTAGAGTAGTCCACATTGTGCAAATACAAGAACCTGATGCATCTTCCACACAATCACAAAGATAAATAATAATAATAATAATAATAATAATAATAATAATAATAATAATAATAATAAGATAACCAAGAAAACCTTCCCTTCAGCTGAGGATCAATTGTTTTATTCAAACAAAGAACCAAGATCCGCAACATGATAATACGAATGACACCCAAACATTGAATAAACATCAGATGCCCGGGGAAAGACCTATTACAATAAATATGTTACTCATGGACAATGTCTTTCTGATTGGTATGAACTTAAATAAACATTTCCAACATAATTAATGTTTCCGAATAGATCCGAAAGATAAACTCACCCATATGCATCAACAATTTCTTGGAAAGCAGTAGTAAATTTGTTTGTCCGGAAATATGTAGGCGGTGATTCCCTTGCATGCAGAACCTGAAATATGGCTCCAACTTGGGAGTTGCTGTCAAAGGCTGCCCGCTGTAGTGCAACCTTAATCTGCGCAAATTAAAAGACTTTTACAATAAGCATCAGGGCAAAAAGTAATATACTGATTGTGGATTAATGTGAGATTGAAACTATTGGGGGGGGGGGGGGGGGGTTGGACAAGAGAACAGATAAAAATGCATCTAAGAAAAATGAGTGAAACAGGTTACCTGATTTGACGCGAACACAGGGCTCCACCCTTCTGCAACGAGACACTTTTTCGTCACATCAATGCTAAGCATGTTTAAAGTGTGGTAAACAGATTTTTCCTTCTTGACCTGGACAATTTAAACATATATATAAACTGACTGAAAAAGATTTTCAACTAAATAACTCCAATCCATAGTGTCGCCTAGAAGGTGCAAATGGCAACAGAAAAAAAAAATGTGCCCCTTTTACAAATTTTAGGTGACAGGGAAGAGCTTTCTCCCCGAGAAACTGTGCAAGATTTTGTGAATTATATAAATAAACTGACCAAGAGGTTCCACTGTTCAAACTGGTAACAAATCGTATTTAACAAATTGTTTCTGTGCAACAGCCCAACATCTATAGTAGTCTTCAGCTCTGCCAATCTTCCAGAAACCTGAAAATTGAAATTAATCAAGGGTTGAGATTAAATCATACAGGCATGTATTGTAAACAGATATCCATCAACTGCAGGAGAAATCTCTCTTTCAAACAAGTGTCTACAAATTAACAGACAACTGCTAAATGGAGATGACCATGTTAAGTACCAAAAGGAGGGGAGTTCCAGGACTCAGATTTAGAATTTTTTTTTTTTATATATATATATATATATATATAAAGCTACAAAAGCTTAACTTGAACACAAAAACTAGAAATTCACATTTTACATCAAGCTTGAAGACATGGTACATTATGGGACAGAGCCCAATATTGGCATCTAGATACTTCAGTACCAGACCAAGTCAATATTGCATCAGGGATGCCAACAAGTTGAAATGAGTCAAGTGAAAAATCAATGCTAACCCAAGGAAATTTGTTACAGTTCAACATCTTTAATTAAACAAGAGAAGGTTTCAAGTCTAACCAGTTGGACCATAATTTATGGTCCAACCAGCGAATAACTTCAAACTATTATGTTCGCATGACATCCAATCTTTCCTATAGGTTGTGCCCGCCAAGAGGATCTCCTGGTGCAAAAATCAGCCTCATCCACACACACTTGTATTTTATTATTTATCAATTGCTATTGGCTAAACATTGTTTCTTTTTTTTTTTTTTGAAAGGTGACAAATATTATAAAAGGAAGAGAAAAGTAAAGGGAAGACAGAGGACATCTGCTGAGAGGGCAAACAACACTATGCTACAAGAAAACTGACATCATAATCCTTCAAAAGAGGAACAATGACCGCCCATTCTAAGATTAAACATTTAGCCTTATCTGAGGTCGAGTCCGCAGAGTTTGAGGGTGTGGCGCACCTAATGAGTGGATGAGGCTGATTTTTGCACAAGCAATTCCCAATGATTGGGTGAACCTATTGGACAGGTTGGATACCGCACGCACATGAAATGTTGGAAGTTTTTTGCTGAGTGGACAGTTAATTATGATCCAACGGGTTGGACTTGAGAGCTTATTAAGCAATAACCAAGTTATTTATGCATACTTCTAGGTAAACTTTGCCAATGAATTTACGAGTTTAATTAAAAATCTTTTATTTGGGAACTATTTGAAGATACTGCTAATTAATATCTCAAAATAACAATTGCTAATTAATGTCTCAAAATAACAGTAATGAGAAATATAAAATATTACACGAGCCAATTTAATTTGCTTTGATAAACAATGTATTTAGCAAGGAAGTAATAGCATCAATTTGATGCCAATTGCCTGAGGCCAAGTTCATTGTAACTTTCCCAGGATATGCTGTGGTCCTGAGAAATGCTCATAATAGCAAGAGTCAAGAAGCATGAAAAACCCTCCATAACTGTGGAGAGAAAAGAGATACATAGAATGGTAATGACGTATACAACGGCCAGAACTAGCTCATACAGCATCTGTGCTCAAACTAGCAAGCATATTTATTGCATTTCATGGTGAGGTCTAAGTATCTCCACAAAAAATTAAAAAGTATATCTAATTTCTCTACAGTCAACATTTTTCAACAAAAAGGCATTTCTATTGCAAAGGCAGAAAAAGAAGAGACAGGATAACAACCAGAATATTCTAAAAACAATTTGAATAGACAGTGACAAAAAAAAAAGTAAATGCAGTGTTAGGATTTCCAAAGGACAGAGACTGAAGCAGTGAAGTGATTCCAAACTATAAACTTGATCATTAATAGCAATCAAAAGGCCAACCCAAATAATCAACAGAGTTGAATATTTAAACAGAACAAAGGAGCTGAAACAATCATGGTTGGAACTTCAGATAGGAGTAATGTTATTTCAAGGAATAGAATCAAGTATGCCAAAATCATAATGCACACCTCTTCTATCATCTGCATTTGTATGCCATAATCATAATGCATACCTCTTCTATCATCTGCATCTGTTTACTCAGGTCATCTGAAAATGGGTAACGATTTGCTCCGAAGGCTTCACATATCTTTAAAATTTTGGCTTTAGCTCTTTCTCCAGAATAGAAGACGACAAACACATTTTTCTCAACCTGAAAATGGATATTACGAGTGAAAAATAAAGCACATAAATAAGAAATAGGAGGCTAGAAATGAAAGATGAATGTGTTCCCGCCACTGATAAAGATGCTATTTAGAAAATTAATAGTATTCACAATCCATGATTGAGGATTCAAACAAAGCACTCGGTTATTACAACTAAGGGAAACCAGTAACTTAAAATATGCCATAGATCAAACCCAAATGATTGATCATGATCTTGTAATGTAACATCTTTCACAATCATGTTCGGTTTGGCCTTTAAAATGTTACAGACCATGATGTCAATGTTATTATATTTCAAGGAGAATAACACTAGACGAGAATGATAGAAAATAATAAATGTCTATCATTGAACAATGGAACTGTATTACCCTCTATTCAAAACTTTCTTGACATTGATGAGAACTGAAATTCTAGGAGAACTATATTCTCTTTGGCAATACCATGTGTGGCAGCAGTGCAGTTCCCCCTTTTTTATAATTTTTAGTAATTATAAGAGCACTAATTTCCACAATTAGCATGTCCCCAGCATTTGGTACTATTAATTGCAAAATGCAGTAGACAATAAAGAAGGATAGGAGTGGTCATTGTGGAATAAAAATACCGATTGATTAAGACCAGTAAATAAGATTTTTTATTTTTATTTTTTCTTTTGGGGGGGGGGGGGGGGGGGGGCGTGTTAAACACTGCAAGGGATTGAACATTGGATCACACACACACCCTACACTGTTTCCACCAGCTCATCTAAGAAAATAAGACGTGTGAAATTTTTGGAATTTGCATTTTTCATAAATTACAAGAAAAGCATGAGAAAATAAACGAACACAAACAGTATTATGATAGCCATTTTGAATAGTGAGCACTAACTCAAATTTATTCATAAAGAATATGTCGCAAGCTTTACAACTTTTTCAAGTAATAAATTGTATTAATAACCTTTTCTCCTGAAACTGGATCGGTGACAGGATCTTCAACCACTGCTTGCTTGAGAAACATGTTACCCCTTGTAGCACGGAAAAGGATCCTTTCAAATGCCATTGACTTTTCTTTGGGCACTAGGCCACTGACAAACCCCAGCTTAACTTGCTTTGATGGCTCTGTCAACATTTCCTGTGCAGTGACAAATTCTAAAAGTATTATTCCAAGGGAAGAGAGAGAAAAGGGTAACATTTGATACTGAGAAACTGGATCAGTGGGTACAAAATTGTACTTGTTCCAACAACAAAGGACTGTCAATGGATCTTTCACCAACGGTACGTGATTCAATTTCTCTCTGCTGTGCAGTGGCACTACTTTGAGCTGAGTGGAAAAACTCCCCAGCCTGCAATGAAGTCAGAATAATATCCAATCACATCCAGTGAAGGAATAAAATACAGCCAAACCCAATATGGTACAAAGTTTCAGGATTAAAAGGTCAAAAGATAGCTAGAACACTCTCAGAATGGAAACTGAAAATATTTAAATGAAGAAAACTATAGTTCTTTTTTGGAATGGAAATTGAAAATATTTAAACCCAAAAAAAAAAAATTATAGAAAACTGATGTCATACAAATCCTTAAAAAAAATATCTATTTCATTCTCCACCAACCCCAACCACCCCCACCCCCCTCTCTCTCTCTCTCTCTCAATGGAAATTGAAAATATTTAAACAAAAAAATTTATAGAAACTTGCTTTTTCTTTTTTTGGAATGGAAATTGAAAATATATATTTAAAATAAAAAAAATAAAAAACTATAGAAACTTGATGTCATACAAATCCTAAACTATCCATTTCAACGTGAAACTTTTTTTTTTTTTTTTTTTTGAGAATTAACACAGAGAATATTATTAAGAGGAAAAAAGGGAGAAACAACAAAGGAAGAGAGCGCAGCTCTGCTGAGATAGCAAAACTGCTAAGCAGCTACAAAATCAAAATTACAATCTATAGGCTTAGACGAATAGGTAGCCCATTCGACCACATAATGAATCGCCCTAAACACCATGAGGTCCGCTGAATTGGCTTTGTCGTTAAAGCACCAATCATTCCTTTCAACCCAAACAACCCACCAAACCGCGAGAAGAGCCATCCGCCAGAGAGGAGTCCTATGTTTCCCACATCTAACCCCATGCCATAAGAAGAGGAGACTGTCGGTTAAGCTTGGAAAGCAACAAGGCACATCGAAGCGGTGAAAGAAGACCGTCCAAATCTTGTGAATGAAAGGATAGTGAATGAAGAGATTATTTACTGTCTCTTCATTGGTGGTTCAAAAGGGTGGGCCCAATAGTCAAAAAAAGTCCATCATGGGATCTCATGATCATGGCCCACTCGTCGGATTGATGTCATATTTTAAGTTTTGTTTATTGTTATTATTTAGAACATCGTGAACGCTTTGGATTTCTTTGTTTGGTTTTTATTTTAGTTTACTTCATCGCCAAGTAATAGGTTTTCACATGGTGCGAGTTTTGGGGTATAGGATTTTCCCTATAAATAGGCACACCCCTTGTAGTTCTTTTGATTTATTCAAGTTTAATAAAAATCCCTGCTTATTTTTCTACTCTCTTCGTGAGTTGTGGAAGAATTCAAAAGTGGGTGCGAAGTCCTCCCTTCTTCGAAGGGCTAACTACCGTGGTGCGAAGCCACATCTATCCACATCCGCCCCTAGCCTCTTCCATCCATATCTCCCATCTTCTATCACCATTATTGCTTTGAATTTCCCAGCTTTTGCAACTATTCATCCCCCTACAGCTAGTTTGCAACATCTGGACCTGTAGGAGGGCTGAAACTTTGGCGGAGTACTACGCCTCGACCTTACGTCGGATCGTCGTCAAACTTGGAAGGATTGGAGGTGTCTCTTGGCTGACCAAGGCTTAGGTGTCACTTTAGGGAGGCGGGCTTCCATCACACGTGCGTCCAGCCCACCCGCGCACGTGCATGAGCCCCGGGTTACCATCTGCACGCAGCAGCTTTCTCTGAGTCAGGTTTTCCTCTGGTTTTCCTCTTTTCATTCATATTTCATAAACCCTAGTTTTAGTTTGCATTAGCCCTAATTTATTTGTCCCTTTTTTTCACCCCTAGGGTTCCTTGAATTGAAATTGGGGAATCCCTTGGATTAAGGACTGATTTTTATGCATGTGTGGTTGATTTCTATTTCCCTTTGACATCGTTTAGTTTATAATTTTTATTGGTCCAGTCTTAGCCTGTGTCGGCTTAAACCCGCATAGATTCCCCTTTTTAATTGAATGATTTGGATTGTCATGTGGGATGTGGAATTTGTGTAACTGCTTTTGAATTGGTATGATCTAAGCCTAAATTCTTGCATCTCATACTTAAATTTCATGTCCTGCATCAAATTTGGTATCAAAGCTTAGGGTTCTTATAGGGGAATACATTATTTGTTTAGGGTTAGTTTGTTTTACTCCGTCATGCATCTAGTCCATCACACGTAGCTTTTAGGAGTCCATAGTCCCTTATTTTATTAACTATATTGCTAGAGTAACATTGCATAGTCCCCTCATATAGAATCTCACAGGATCATTTAGTCTCATACAGTCGTCGTAGAAAGTCCTTAGGTGGAGTTAGCAAGTTGTACGCCCACACGTACAAGTCATGGTTTTTGCTAGCACCCTACACTAAACATAGAACAACTGCTAGAGTCACTAAACAAGTTGTCCCAGCAAATCGAATCTTGGGGTAAGCGCTTGGAACAAGACATAGATCAACGCCTTGACCAAATAGAGGTCTCCCTCAAAACAAACTCTACCATTAGAGAAGATGGCCAATCTCAGGTAGGTGGCCAGGAGGATAAACTAATGAATGGAGGTGACCAAGGAATTAGTCATGGGCGTGCACCCGTACCCCCACCCCATGAGGGACATCAAGACCATTATTTTGAGAGGTACAACATGTGCGGCCTCGTGGCTAGAGAGAGTGCACCAGAGGCTAATGTAGAGTTACCTACTAAGGCCATTCCGGTAGTGGATGAGTTTCATGATGTCTTTCCTGATGATCTACTGGATGAGTCTCCCCCTATGAGGGATATAGAGCACACCAGAACATGGGACACCATTATACCTACAGCCGAGTTTGCGTTTAATAGTTCTGTCAATAGGTTTACAGGTCTCAGTCCGTATGAAGTCGTTACTAGTTATAAACCTAAAAAACCTATTGATCGTGTCCTTATGGCACAATCCCATAGGCCGTCAGAGCCTGCAGAGCCTTTTGCGCATCACATTCATTCATGGCATCAAGAAATCAGGCAGAAGATCACTACTAGTAATGAACATTACAAATTTTCTGCAGACCAGCATAAACATTTCAAAGAATTCAATATTGGGACTCTGTGATGGTTCGTATTAGGCCCGAGCAGTATCCTCCAGAGGTCGTTTGTAAGTTACACGCGCATAACGTTGGACCCTTCAAAATTATAAAACGAAACGGTCTCAATGTGTATGAGTTGAATCTTCCACCTTCCATGGGAATTAGTTCCACATTCAATGTGGAAGATCTAGTTACTTTTCAGGAGACCACTGATACTTTGTCCGGCCCTTCGCCCACCCATCCTGATTCCCCATATTTATCCCTTGATCCATGGCCCCTCCCAACCCATCTTCCCAATCTCTACCTCTCATACCTACCATTCCCAACCCATTTTCTCAGCCTCTACGTCCTATACAAGGTATGCCAAATCGGTTACGTATCGGCCGTATCGGCCGATACGGGCCCGATACGGGCGTAACGGCCGTTACTGCCCGTAACGGTCAGCCGTAACGGTCATAAAACGGTCATTTTTTTTTTTTTGCATTTTAAGCTCCGTTTTCGATTTTTTTTTTTTAACTTCTTGCTTCCAAATTATTTCTCACTCCTTCTACTACTAATTTCGACCAACCTTGGCTAGATATTTGAGGAAAAAACACATTATATTGCGGATTTTGTTGAATCAAAGCTTGGTGGGCCATTTTTCATAAATTTGTCAAAAATAGGTATTTATACTTTTTTTAATATGTTTTGCTGCTTTAATCATCTCATATGATGTGTTAATCATAGTAGAACATGTTAATATGCATTTTACAGATTTGGGGTGCCATTTAATATTTTTTTCTATTTACGCATGAATTTTGACCCTTTTTTTTAAATTTGAAAAATCAATTTTTAATGGTTGTTTTGTTGTTTTAATCATGCCATATGATGTGTTAATCATATTAGAACATGTTAATGTGCATTTTACAGATTTGGGGTGCCATTTTATATTTTTTAAATATTTTTTTCTATTTACGCATGAATTTTGCCCCTTTTTTTTTAAATTCGAAAAATCAATTTTTAATGATTGTTTTGCTGTTTTAATCATGCCATATGATGTGTTAATCATAGTAGAACACGTTAATGTGCATTTTACAGATTTGGGGTGCCATTTTATATTTTTTAAATATTTTTTTCTATTTACGCATGAATTTTGCGCCTTTTTTTTAAAATTCAAAAAATCAATTTTTAATGATTGTTTTGCTGTTTTAATCATTCCATATGATGTGTTAATCATAGTAGAACATGTTAATGTGCATGTTACAGATTTTGGGTGCCATTTTATATTTTTTAAATATTTTTTTCTATTTACGCATGAATTTTGCCCCTTTTTTTTAAAATTCGAAAAATCAATTTTTAATGGTTGTATTGCTGTTTTAATCATGTCATATGATGTGCTAATCATAGTAGAATATGTTAATGTGCATTTTACAGATTTGGGGTGCCATTTTATAATTTTTTTAATATTTTTTTCTATTTACGCATTAATTATGGCCCTTTTTTTTAAAATTTAAAAAATAATTTTTTAATGATTGTTTTACTGTTTTAATCATGCCATGTGATGTGTTAATCATAGTAGAACATGTTAATGTGTATTTTACAGATTTGGGGTGTCATTTTATAATTTTGTTCTATTTTCGAATTAGTGACTTTATGTTTTTACTTGCTTATATTGGACAGGTTTTGCCTTGGAGCTTCTTAGGGTTTAGTTAGAATATAAAATCATCTTTATTAACATAGGTCATACACTCATACTCATATCTAATTATCTAGTGTCTACCTAAACCTAAAGAAATGTCTGGGTCTGGCCAACAACAAGTAAGTGATGATATTGGATGGCAACATTGTGAGAGGGTTGGTAGTACTAGGCATCAAATGAAGTGCAAGTATTGTGATAGACTAGTGACTGGTGGAATTACCCGTCTCAAACAACATTTGGCACATCGAAAGGGTCAAGTTGTGCCATGTAGTAGAGTACCGAAAGAAATAATGCTTTTAATGCAAGCTAGTCTGGATGAGTCGAAGGGTAAACGTGCTGCTGTACAAAAGAAGAAAGATGATATTTTGGATGCAGCTCGACAGGAAGTGTTTAGTCCTGAATATATAGGCATTCGTGATGAAGATATTATTGATTCTGACGAAGATTCAGATCGAGAACTTACTATAACTAGGAGAGAGAGCTTGCGTCTAGCTCGTGAAGAGGAAGAACGTCGCCGCGTGTTTGGCACGCATGGGTCAGTGCGTGATACAAGGGGGGCAGTGTGAGTGGGAGTGGGAGTGCAACTGGAAGTGCAACTGCTTCTGCAGGTGGGGGTGGGGGTAGGTTTGGTGGGTTACGACGTATGTTTGGGAGCCGACGACAGACATCTTCACATGATGCCCCTATACGTTTGGATGAAGAAGTAAATGAGCCTAAGAGACCCTCTATTGATCCAATCTTATTTAGGAAAGAATCAACTAAACAAAAGAAGATAAAACAAATGTGGAGTAGACCTTCCGTTGAGAAATTAGGTAGAGCAGCAGCAAAGTTATTTATACATGCCAACATACCTCCTAACGCGGCCAATTCTCCATATTGGCAGGTGGTAATTGATGCAGCAGCAGAAGCAGGTGAAGGAATAAAAGCTCCCACGGCTAAGGAGATTAGGGGGAAATGGACAGATGCAGAGTATGCAGATGTGAAAGCATACGTGACTACCTTTAAACCTGTATGGCAAGCCAGAGGATGCACAATCATGTGTGATGGTTGGACTGGCCCAACCAAACGCAGCATGATCAACTTCATGGTATACTGCCACTTAGGAACTATATACCACAAGTCAATTGATGCCTCAGAGGCAACAAAAATTCTACTTATATTAATGGACTAATGGATAAAGTTGTGGACGAGATTGGAGAGGAGAATATAGTGCAGATTGTGACAAATAATGAAGCAACATATAAGCTTGCAGGGCATATGTTGATGGATAAGAGAAAACATCTTTTTTGGTCACCATGTGCTGCCCATTGTATTGATCTTATATTGGAAGATATTGGGAAGAAGAAGAATGTTAAGGAAATGGTCGAAAGGGCAAGGGAAGTGACGACGTTTATTTACAACCATAATCAAGTAGTTGCAATAATGAGAAAGTTCACGAAAGGACGAGAGTTGTTGAGGCCTGCGGCGACTAGATTCGCAACAAACTTTATAGCATTAGAGAGTTTATTCCAGCATAGGGAAGAGTTGAGTGAGATGTTCGCTTCCCGAGAATGGCTCAACACAAAACATGGGAAGAAGACATCAGGAACACCGGTCGAAGTTGCGAACACCATATGGGACAACAAATATTGGAAGAAGGTCAAGGCGATCCTAAAGGTGATGGAGCTACTAATGAGGGTACTCCGTCTTGTTGAATCCGATGAAGCACCTACCATGGGCTTCCTATATGATGCCATGGATAAGGCAAAGTTTGCAATTCAACGTGATTGTAGAAGTTGGCAGACTTATTGGAAGATGATCGACAAGAGATGGACAAAACAACTCCATCACGATCTTCATGCAGCAGGTTACTACCTAAATCCTAGGTATAGATATGCCCAATCATTTGTTGCGGATGATGAAGTTCGTGTCGGGCTAAAAAATGTGATAAAGAGATTAGAGCCTGACTTAGATCTGCAAATAAAGGCATTAAATGAATTCGATACATTTGGAAATCGCCTTGGTAGCTTTGGAATGCTCTTGCACAGCATACAGTATCTAGATTGCAACCGGCCGAATGGTGGATTAATTTTGGAGAGAGTACGAAGGCTCTCCAAAAAATTACAGTAAAAGTTTTGAGCCAGACAACATCTTCCTCTAGCTGCGAAAGGAATTGGAGTTGTTTTGCGCTCATTCATTCAAAGAATAGGAATAAATTACAGACTAGAACATTAGATAGACTTGTCTTCATGCACTACAATATAAAACTAAGAATGCGACGACATCATAGGAGCATTAAAGCTGTTGATGACGGAGACTACTGTCCAATAAACTTGGATAATATTTTTGATGAGGATAACCCACTTCTACCTTGGTTGGAAACAAGGGAAAAACAAATTGAAGAGGATAGTGAAGAATTGAAAATTGATGACCCAGAAATACGCAGAGGCCAACAAGAGAGTCGTGCAGATGTGTTGGACCCAGTAAGAGGGGCAGCGTTTATGCCACGTACAGATACGGCTCAAGATCAACAAAAGAGTATGAGCAGTGGTAACGTGACCGTGTCGAATGAAGACGATGACCCCCTGCCCCTGGTGCTGGCACTTCTGGTGTTGCTCAGTGCCCTATACAGCCGTCTACAGATCACGATGTCGATGAACAGTGACGAGGTGGTACACGAGGTCGGACTTATGAGTGTACCGAGTCATGATACAGCCAGCAGGAGGTGGGTACATCTAGTAGTGCACCAGGTCCGAGAGGTTCGGAACATCAGCAGGCTCATGGTCTTGGTTATTATGATGGATATTCTTATGGTGAATTGAATTATGATGGTTATACTGAGCCTGTTCCATCACATTCATGTTGGAGTAGCCCTCCCGATCAATATCCATATGATTATAGATATCCAGATCCAAATTCAAGTTACTCATCACAGCAGACGTACTCTCAATCTCAAGATTCTCAACAGCCTGAGTATGGGCACCAGTATGGCTATTCGACGGGCACTGGTGGATATCCTTACTCCGGGTCAGAGTCGTTGCCTAGTCAGGATCAGTCATCCTCTAGTTTCGTTGATCTAATATTTCCTTCTGGCACTGGATATTATGGATATGTAGCACCTACACCTATTGGACAGCCTCAGCCTGATGGTGACGATGACGATGATGTGGAGGTCGAGCAACTACAAAAAAGCAGATTTTCATTTTGGTGGTGACTTGTGATTGTGAGTATATATTTGTATTAAGGTAAGTATTTGCAGCAGACAGCTCACAACAGATTATTGCAATCGCGAGTACACACTTGACACTGCCGAACTTGTATTTAAAATAGCTCCCCTGACAACCAATCAAGTAATCCTTAATCAAGTTGCAGGGGAGTATATCAGACACTACTAATTATTTTTTTTAATATTCTTGACTTGAGGATGACAGGTCATAGACAGGAATTACACTATCACAGTCACGTGCACCACACTGCACAGGACCACAGGTATGTTCGAGAAATTCCTCAAAAATAATTGCAAACACCTAATGTAAGATATTTTCATTTTACATTCATTCTAATATATCTATCATTGATAGTAGATAGTTAGAAAATTAAATATATGAATTTTGTAGTCAAATTCAGGTTATCTGGTTCATAAATTCATCAGACAGTCCGATACAACTTCTCACCAAAGAGTGGACTGTTACACCACCATAAACATGTTCCAATTTATAAATGAATGCATATTTGGAATGCTTAGAATATTCTGGATTTAATTCATATTTTTTCATATTTTTTTTAGCAAAAAAAAAAAATTTGCGCCGTTACGGGCCGTTACGCCCCCGTATCCGTATCAGTTTTGGAGGACACCGTTACGCCAACCGATACCGATACGGGACACCTTGGTCCTATACCTACCCGTCCCGACCCATTTTCTCAGCTTCTACCTCCCATACCTACCATTCCCGACCCATTTTTCCAGCCTCTACGTCCCATACCTACCCGTCCCGGCCCATTTTCCCAGCCTCTACCTCGCATACCTACCATTCCTGATCCATTTTCCCAGCCTCTACCTCCTATACCTACTCTTCCTGACCTTTCTTCTCAGCCTCTACCTCTCATACCTAGCCTTCACACACCCAGAGAGGAAATAGAGGATATCCTGGACCATCAGATAGTTTCAACGTCGGACGGCGGGTTTCATAAGTACCTGGTTAAATGGAAGTCACGCCCAGCTTCAAACAGCACTTGGCTCACTGGGGAAGAGCTTCAAAGACTTGATCCTAACATCCTGGATCGGTTCAGGAGTTTTATTTCGCCAGTGGCGAAATCTTCGCAGCCGGAGAGAATTGATGGGGACATCATGCGCACACGCGCACGCACACCACCCCCCTACGCACGTACGTACGCAGGAGGGCCCCACCATCGATCTGGCTCAACGACGACGTCCAGAGAGGGCCTTCTAGCTAGAAGACGAAGTTTTTGTTCAAAAGAGTGGACCCGATAGTCAAGAAAAGCCGATCATAGGATCTCATGATCATGGCCCACTCGTCAAATTGATGTCGTCTTTTAGGTTTTGTTTATTGTTATTATTTAGAACATCGTGAACGCTTTGGATTTCTTTGTTTGATTTTTATTTTAGTTTACTTCACCGCCAAGTAATAGGTTTTCATATGGTGCGAGTTTTGGGGTATAGGATTTTCCCTATAAATAGGCACCCCTTGTAGTTCTTTTGATTCATTCAAGTTTAATAAAAATTCCTGCTTTATTTTTCTGCTCTTCGTGAGTTGTGGAAGAATTCAAAAGTGGGTGCAAAGCCCTCCCTTCTTCGAAGGGCTAACTACCGTGGTGCGAAGCCACATCTATCCCCATCCGCCCCTACCCTCTTCCATTCATATCTCTCATCTTCTATCATCATTATTTCTTTGAATTTTCCAGCTTCTACAGCTATTCATCCCCCTACAGCCAGTTTCCAACATCTGGACCTGTAGGAGGGCTGAAACAACATCTGGACCTGTAGGAAGGCTGAAACTTTGGCGGAGAACTACGCTTTGACCTTACATCGGATCGTCGTCAAACTTGGAAGGATTGGAGGTCTCCCCTAGCCGACCAAGGCCTAGGTGTCACTTTGGGGAGGCGGGCTTCTATCACACGTGCGTCCAGCCCACCCACGCGCGTGCGTCAGCCCCGGGTCACCATCTGCACGTAGGAGCTTTCTCCGAGTCCGGTGTTCCTCTTTTCATTCATATTTCAAAAACCCTAGTTTTAGTTTGCATTAGCCCTAATTTATTTGTCACTTTTTTCATCCTAGGTTTCCTTGAATTGAAATTGGGGAATCTCTTGGATTACGGACTGATTTTTATGCATGTGTGGTTGATTTCTATTTCCCTTTGACATCGTTTAGTTTATAATTTTTATTGGTTCAGTCCTAGCCTATGTCGGCCTGGACCCACATAGATTCCCCTTTTTAATTGAATGATTTGGATTGTCATGTGGGATGTGGAATTTGTGTAACTGCTTCTGAATTGGTATGATCTAAGCCTAAATTCTTGCATCTCATACTTAAATTTCATGTCCTGCATCAATTGGCCATGCAGCAAACGCAAATGTTGGTTATATACACACCCTGTTTCCTCATATTATCGACAATGAGGACCCTTTGATTTCCAACCAACCAGCCGAAGACCGCAATTTTGGGAGGGACAGAGTAATACCAGCCATGGTACCGCATTAGACCAGTAGGATGAGGGAAATTAACAGACAGGAGGCTGTAAAGAGACTTGACTGTGGATTTGCCATGTTTGTCCAGGCACCAAGACAATCTGCCAGGCACATTGTGATATTTTCGACTATGTAAATTCTCAGTAATGCTTGTATCATAAGTGTATCGACGATATTTCAATAATAACGCCAATATATTGATATCATTATAAATTCGTTTGTTCAAAAAAATTATTTCAAAATTTTTTTTTTTTTATGGGCACATGGTTGTATGTAGTGTTCAATTTACCATAGATAATATTAATAATATCTCGATATTATCGATATCGCAACATGCGCGATATTAAGACCACAATCTTTTGTTTCCTTTCCAATTATTGATGATTTCTTGGTGAAATATCATGTGTTGTTGATATTTTGCAATATCGATGGATGTTTGGATGAAAGGTTGGATGGTTAAATAGGCTGGATAGGATGGTTGGACTGATTTCTTACAACAACACATGCTTTTAAGGCCCCGTTAAATAGAAACTTGTTATGTATGTATTCTTTTTGCAACTTTTTATTTTTAAATATGCAAATATGTACATTTTAACATCTCATGAAGTTTCGCTGAAAATTCCACCATTTTTCCAATGTTTCCCCGCATTTCCAGTTATCAGCGATATTATCGACAATATCCATATTGTTTCCGTATCTCTAGCCAGCAAAACTTGTAGCGATATCGATACTTCGAACGCTGGGTGGAACCCATGTGATTAGGGCCCACGAGAGTTGTTCGGCCAAAGACCTAACCCATGGGATGTGGGGCTTGGGCTATGAAATAAAGGGATTGATTCACCATGCTCTATCAGTTCGAGCTTTTAGAGCAAGTGGTTAGTTGCCTTGCATCAAAGTGATAACAGAGCAAGAGGTTTATGTTCGAGACTCCTCACTGGGGGTAATTAATGCAGTGCATTCTCGTGTGAGACACCGGGCTTAAGTGGGGTTTGTGGGTGGCTCGTGTGAGGCAAAACCCATGTAACGTGCCCACCCATGTGATGTGGGTGCCTCGTGTGAGGCAGAACCCATGTGATGTGGGTGCCTCGTGTGAGGCAGAACCAGTGTTCGAAATATCGGTATCGCGCAATGTATCGCACCCTTGGGATACAGATACGTATCGGTTATCTCATGGGATTTATCGTTTGTATCGCATAATTTATCGCACTTTTTGGGAAACATGGGGAAACATTGAGAAAATAGTTGAATTTTTTAATGAAACTTCAGGGATTATTAAAAAAGACCTCCATACACACTTTTAAATCATAAAATCTCAAAAAAGAATGGCAAATAATAGGTTTCCTTTGTAGAGGATCCTAAGCTCTGCGTTATCCGATCGAACTAAGACAACTATATCCAGTATCCACCCCATCTATCTGTTTTTCTATATCATTTTAGGACATTATGTAAAAAATTAAGCAGATCCAATAACCAGGTAGACCATATCATAGGAAACAATGGTGATTGACCATTAGTGGGCCACTTGAACTTTGGATATGCTTCACTTTTTGGGCTAAAATCATAAAATTATGTGGTAAAATGGATGGACGGAGCGGATAAAATACATGAATTATAGTGGCCCCACGGAGTTTACTCACTACGTCGTTCCCACCCCAGACGGACGCGGATTTCCTGCAAAAGCCTTTAGCAGGGAGTTCATGCGCTGGGAACCCAGATGGGGCCCACTGTGATGTTTGTGAGAAATCCTCCCCTTGCATCAGTTTTGTGAGTTCATTTCAGGACAATATGCCAAAAATGAACCGTACATAAAGCTCAAGTGGGCCGTGCTAAAGGAAAATGTGGTTGGGGAAGTTCCTACCGTTGAAACCTACCTGGGTTCGACAGTGATGTTTACATGCCATCCATACCGTTAATAACTTCATTCCTACAGGGATGAACTGAAATCACAAATATTAGCATGATTCAAAACTTTCACAGCCCATGAATATTTCAACTGTGGACATTCAATTACGTTTTTGGCCCACTTGAGCTTTGGAAACGGTTCATTTTTGGCATCTTGTCCTAAAATAAACTCACAAAAGGGATGGACGAATAGGATTTCTCACAAACATCACAATGGGCCCCACCTGGGTTCCCAGCGCAGGAAATTAATGCGCTTTCGCAGGAAATCCGCGTCCGTCGCAGACGCTCCTCCCGCTCAAGTTGTCTGAACAGTTCAAAGTTAAATGGGCCCCACTGTAATGTATTTATTATATCTATACCGTTCATGCATCTGGAGAGATCATTTTAGATCAAATGAGTAATATCCAATGCTCAAGTGGACCACACCACAAATAGCAGTGGGGACTGATTCTCACCGTTAAAACATTTGTAGGGCCCACCATAACGTTTATTTTTCATCCAATCCATTCATTAGGTCACACAAATCTGGATGAGGAAAAACAAATATCATATCGATCCAAAACTTTTGTGACCCCAAAAGGGTTTCAACGGTAGACCTTTAATCTTCCACTGCTGTTTTCAGTGTGGTCCACTTGATCTTTGTATCCGTCTTATTTTTTTGCTCAAGCCTTACGACGAGGTCGCCAAATGGACAAACGGTTTGGATATAACACATATCTCATGATGGGACCCACAGAAATCAATGACGACGTCAACACACCAGCCGGTGGTGTGCGGTACACCAGTCGGTGGTGTGCGGTACACCACTCTATTCCAAAAAAAGGGCCAGACACCCTTTTTTTTCTAAGCAGAGAGGGTTCCGGCCCCAAATATCTCCCAAATCTTCGGATTCCGGCGAAGATTCTCCAGATTTCGACAAGGATTTCCCCCGATGTCGCCCAAATACCCAGATTTCTTCAGATTTTGACAGATTTCTCTCCCAAATCGAAGATTTTGCTTGCACTAGCCTACGAAAGAAGCTTCGATTAGAATGGCCCACCAAATGGAAGGTTTCGATGATGTCAATCTCTTGTACAGGTACCGAAATCCAGTTTCTTGTTTTTTTTTTTCGATTTTTTCGGATAATGATAGTTTCATTTTTTTTTTTTTGATTTTTTTTTTGAGGAAATCGCGCAATATCGTCGAAATATCATGCGATATCGACGATATATTGGCCGATATCTGGATTTTGGGTTTTTTGGTATCTTCCGGGGGTTATTGCGAGTATATCGTCTCGCAGGGGTGCGATAACGATAATATCGGCCGATAGTATCGATATTTCGAATACTGGGCAGAACCCATGTGATGTGGGGCCCACGAGGGGGGATTCAGCTAAGGACCTAACCCATGAGGGGGACCCATAAAAAACCACGGTGGGGCCCACCTTTTAAATACAATGGATGAATAACACGTCACCAGAACCTTTAGACTAGGTTGCAAGCTATAGTTGTATGAGTTATAAAAGCCAAAGAGAGTGGAGCAGAAGAAGAGTATTGATGCAACAACCTTTTTCTTCTTAGTGAGGTGTCTCTCTCTCTCTCTCTCTCTCTCTCTCTCTCTCTCTCTCTCTCTCTCAAAATGACCCCCATCTCTGTCGATATATCATCGACAATAAGTAGGGGTACTTCTCAAGGATTTCGTATCGCCAAGGTGCAATACCAAAAATATCAGCCAACATTATCAATACCGAAAACACTAACCATAACCCAAAAAATAATAATAATAATAATAATAATAATAATAATAAATAAAAATTTGTTGTATCCATGGTATTCCAAAACAGTTACATAGCGGCTGTATGTGTAATGATAATGGTGGTAACCATTTAGCATTACAGGGTCACAACAGCCGTTAAGAAAAAATTGACTCATAATGGTCCTATGACAGGAGGCCCTGTAATGATCTGTTACTGCACTGAAATAGTTCTTTTTTTCAATATATATATATATATATATATATATATATATATATATATATATATATATATTCACAACAGTTGTCACGGCCCGTATCATAACGGTGATGACGGTGGCCATTGCAGCTACCATTACCTAATATGGAATACCTTGGTTGTATCCAAACAGTCCCTATATATGATAGGCAAAGCCGTGAGGGAAATGAAACCAGCCCATTCAACTAATCATATGGAAGATAAAAACCAATGCCATCACATTAATATTATCACATCGTGCTAGTTTTTTTAACATGGAAGAATGTGATTAGTTCTCACTAATGAGAATTATAACAAAATGAACCAAGTGTCTAGTCCAGCAATTAACAAAAGAACAGGCAAAATTTTAATAAAATGCTGGGAGTGCCAGAACACAGTGACAGCCAGACAAACAACACTTACCCTTTTCTTCTTCTTCTTCTTCTTCTTTTTTTGAACAATGCTTACCCATTTGTAAGAGATGTCGAGATATGCACATATATTATGTGCAATTATATTCGTGTCTATTAAGAGTAGAGATGCATACCTTCTGTAAAACAAGCTTGTATTCCAAAAGCTCACTATAAGCACGTTGTAATTTCTCACTGTTTGCATTAATTTCTATCAGCTCAGCTTCAAGTTCTCCGAGTTTTACCTTTGTCAAATGCAGGAACATTCAAAAAAAGATATTAAATACTCAATATCAACAAAATGTATTGTTTTTTCATAAGCCTAGTTATCAGCTATGAGCAATTGAGCATACCTCCAAATCATCCAGATCAATATCAGTCCGTGTGACAGGCATTGATGAAGGTGGCAAACCTGCCTTGACCATTTGCTCCCTAAAGAACCGAAGCTTACGTGCCATCTCTCCACTTCTTTTAATCTGCATAGAAATACATAAGTTGGGAACTATATACTGAAGGATGAAGACCATACTTCACAAGTTATTACTGATGACTAGCCACAAGATTGCAATATCTGCTTATGTTTGTTATACCAACTTTCAAGTTGAGGCATCTGAGGACATGAGACCACCATGCATAAATTGTCGGCACTCATATGAAAAAAGCATGTTAAAACTAGCTAGATGCAGGGATAACCATCCGATAACATGCGAATGGCTAATACTGAAAAGATAAAGGGAGTAAACCATACAACAGAGTCAGACTGGTAAAATATTCAACCGCCATGGTGAAAAACAGGTTGAGATGATGCTGCAGGCAAGTGGATTACCCAAAACCCTTTGGAATCCAAATTGAAACTAGGTCAATGTCTAAGTCATTGATCAAGCTCACTTTGAGTATGCTCCTCTTTCTAGATTGGTGAGGAAACATCAATGTGTTGCTAAGGTTTGGTTCTTGTGGAGTTTTGATGAAGAAAATGGAAAAATAAATAGTGTTGGAAAACATCACAGTGACAGAGAAGCAGATTGCAAGGGCCATCTGAACACAATATCTTCAGGAAGATTGAGGATGGAATAGAAATTTAGAAGTGCATGAAGGAGATGTGAACCAAAAATCAAAAACTGAAAAGGTACCATCTTGGGTCATCAAGGAAAGTGCCAGTTTCACATGGATCATCAAGTTTCCTCGGAATTATTACTGCATTTTGAGTAAAAACAATCCATCTTCCATTGTAAAACCATTCTCTTTTTTAATAGTTATGGGAACCATGCACTTGAATTCTTAAATTTCATGCACTCTTGACCGGAATCTATGAATTGAAGTAGGCAGTCAATTTCACCTTAATCAGAATCATGCATTAAAAGTTATAACCTTCTAAAGGAAAAGCTACAGGGATGTAGTAGTAGTAGTAAACATAATAATAGTAATACCACCAAGGACATTCACTTGGAATTTACCTCAATCCCAAGAGACAGTTGTCCCTAGGCCAGTAAAAAGCAATATCAAAAGAATATCAGGAAGAATAGGGAACAAAATGGTAATGTAAAAATTATTCAATGGTACAAACATACAAAGTTGATAATGATGGTGATGCATCCACTCAACAAACAATAAGGTGGGAACACAAAGCTACCTGATTAGCATATGTCCGTTGGAAGGGGCTCTTATCTGAATTCAACTGGAAGAAATAGTACATCAGATAAGGTGAAACTAATTAGTTCCCATAAAAACAATGCATAAAATGGAATAAAGTAAAGAGTCATAATGATGAAGCTAATATGACATTTGCTTGTCAAGCAAGATTTAAAAACTCAGAAGTTCACTCACATTTCACATAATACTAATAATATAATATGCACTAATTATATAAATAGCCAAAATCCAACAGCTATGTTCTCATATGTCAATAACTCATAACTTAGATTCCAGAAGTCACATAACCATTACATGCCAGAAATCAAAAGACTCACAAATACTCATAACTCAAAAGAGTCCTAGACTGAAAAATCACAACCAATAAACAATCTCAATGTTGCATAAGAATCTATAGAACACTAACCAAAACAATAAGGATGATGACAAAACAAACAAGACCATATTAAGCAGAAAATCCAAATGTAGGAGTGGACATACATACTCAAACATGAGCATCATGACTCTCGCAGTAGAAGTTCATAATAATCATTGAATTGGGTCTGCAAGTAGTACCGTCTTCTTAAAACAATCACCACAAGCCATAGCTAAAAAGCCAGCAACTTCATGTTTTTCACCACCATCATCATCTCTATTACCAAGCCATTTCTACTTCTTCCATACTGGTATCTTCCTTTTGCTATCATGACCAACAGCAAGATCATGGGAGTCATGTACTTAACATCTGCTATTTTAATGGCCACAGTAGAGAAAGACATCACCATTAAAAAATGCCTTCCCATCTCATTAACAAACGGCATGATCAAGTGAGTCATTCCCTTGATCTCCATCATACAATGCTGTTAGAGAGGATAAAATCACTATAGTTTTCATTCTGAATCATCCTCCCCTCATCAAATTGTTGTTGGCATCAATTTTCACTAGAATTCAGAACGAAATAATGACTATCTCATCTCAAAACGGTTCAAATGCCAAAATTGTAGGAACTAACTTAGAAAAATTGATAGAGTGAGACAGGGAACAGAAAGTATGAATCTAGAAAAGGTACTCCTAGAGCATATAGGAAACAAGTGAAGAATCCAAATGCTAAGTTGGTGGCCTGGGGTCTAACAACAAAAAGAATTAGAGAAACTTCTGCTTTGGACCTCTCTAGATTCCAGATATAGGCAAGAGGTCGAGGTCAGATCTCTCTAGCAGCCCCCACTGGCAAGCTAGTGGAAGTTGAATGTTGATGGTTGTTCGATCAGCAATCCAGGGCAATTGGGTTTTGGCAGGGTAGTCCATGATGAGCACGGGACGTTTCGATGGGCTTCCTCAGGGCTGAATGGTGACAGAGACCCTAATCGTGCTGTGAGCTGGAAGCTATTCATAGGGGCATTAAGCTGGTACAGGATTCTTTCCATGGTCAGCTCCTAGTGGAAGGGGATATGCATGGCTCTATTTCATGGGCATCCACATAATGCAAGGCTCCTTGGAAGAGATGCTTACTGTAAACGAGATCATAGCTGTGGCCGAGGCATGGCGTATTGCATCGTTCCTAGAGATGCTACTTGTATAGATGATTCTTTTTCAAAGATGGTTTGTCAAAACCATCTCTAGTATTCACCAATTGCTAGCCATTGCCATAGGCCTGAAACAGAAAGTCGGGTGTTCTTCTTCTAATAAAATTTCAATATTCTATCAAAAAAAATATATATATATCAAGCAAAGAACCGAAAGCTCAAGCATTGAACCAGTCAGGAAATTAAACATTGATGACACATGTGGAAGTGACCAATGACAGAAAAAAAAAAAAAAAAAAAAAAAAAGAACAAAAAACTACGATCTGATAAAAACGAACCGAAATTGATAACCCCTCCCAATCAAAGGGGAATAATTTGATGCGCGACATAGGACCAAGCACCATAAGATTGGGTTCTCAATTTCTATAGGTAGACCCCATAGTTTCATGATCAAGACCATTGGTCCCTTGCAACCAGTGTTCAAAATATCGGTATCGTGTTACGTATCGCATCCTTGGGATACAGATACATATTAGTTATCGCATGGGATATATCGTTTGTATTGGGTAATTTATCGCACTTTTTGGGAAACATGGAAAAACATTGGGAAAATGATTAAATTTTTCAATGAAACTTTAGGGATTGTTAAAAAAGACCTTAATACACACGTTTAAATCATAACATCTCAAAAACGAAGTGCACATAATAGGTTTCCTTTGCATAAGGTCCTAAGCTATGCATTATTTGACTGAACTAATGCAATTATATTCGAATTGAATGCATGACATATAGAGTGTATGTGATGATCATTTCAACAAACACTCATAAGTCTTTGAAATTAGTCTCAATTGATAGCTGGTTGACAGAAAATTTCAAAAAAAAAAAAAAGATTAATACTTTAATAATTTTTAATTAAAAAATGTTTTTAATTTTCCAAAAATTGACAAGGACTTGACAAATCAGTAGATCAGCCCTCATACATGCTTGATTTCATGTTTGGAGTGCAACATTGCAAGAAATTTGGGAGAAATTGGGGAATTTTCAAATTTCCCCAATTTTTTCCCAAATCAGACCACCTACACTCAAATTTCAAAATTAGAGTGTATGTGATGATCATTTCATCAAATACTACTAAATACTTTGAAATTAGTCTCAATTGATAGCTGGTTGAAGGAAAATTTTGAAAAAACATGGAGAACATGAAGAACAAATGGATATCAAAATCAATGTCTGCATAATTTTTCATGCAAAACATGAAGAACCAATGGATTTATAACCATTTGACACTTAGTTAACATAATTTCAACAAAAAAAAAAAAAAAAGAGAGAGATCGGAAATTGAAAATGCTCACTGGATCAAACATGTGGGATATATCAGCACTACCTGTGTGTTTCGTTTCACACAGGTAGGATACAAGATATATCGTGGGATATATCACTTGATATCATCAATATTTAAAACATTGCTTGCAACCACACGTGGATGAACCATGCCCCAAACAAAAACTTAGATTGGAACATCACAGCCACCAATCATAGACCAATTTTCAGTAGAATGTGGACCATTGTAGCATTTCCATTCTCGACCCCCCACTCACAAGCCACAAATTGAAAGATATGAAGAGTTTCATATCAAATAGACCTTAGGCTTATGCTCCAAAGACAGCATCCCAACAAACCAACGGTCTGGATCACTGAACCATGGGAACCCTCTAGTCCAAAAATGAAAACCTAATGCAGTGGGCCATCATCACAAGCAAGATACAGTTCCTCTCATCATCAGCAGCATTGCGAAGAATTACAGCAAAAAATAATAATAATAACCATTAATCGAAGTTTCAAGAAGGGATTGGAAACTCACATCTTTGAATTGGATGAGGCCAAGGTCTCCAAGGTAAGAAATGGTCTGATGGGCGGATTCGATGGGGATGATCAGCTGCACCAGTTGCATCGGCTCCGACCGAAACAGATCCATGGGCGGACAGCACCACCCGCCCCTTCCCTCCACGTCCATTCTCTCTCGATTACAACCGTCCGATCGATCTCCCTCCGATCTATTCAGAAGATTTTTTTCTTCTTTTCTTTTCCTTTTCCCTTCCCTTCCCCCAAAATCCCAGAGAGACAATAAGAGATCCCTCCCCTCTCTCTTTAATACCTCGAGTTATTTCGTACGCGGGTAGAGTATGGCGATTCGTACGAATGCACATCGTCTCTGTCCTCTTATTAGGGATAGAAACTTAATCCTAACCGTCCAAATCGTGTGATCCACGGTAGATGGGAAATATATCTAAAACCATGTTGGTATGATGATCATTACTCTGACTATCTCATTTTTTTAATTCATATATTTGGATTATTTATTATTATTTTGACCGTATGATTTGTTATTACAATTTACTGTGTAACCAACATGTTTAACGGTTTAGATCTGGGCACATATGAGTGATGTGAGCATCTGACTATCCGCATGCGCATGGATATCATAGTTCGTCAGAGTCGGTGTATTTTTTTCTGTCAATTTATATGGCGGAGGCTCGCGATGGCATTGAGAGAGGGAAGCTCGCGACGTCTCCAGCATGTTCTCCGTACACGCGGCGAGCTTTTAACGCAATCAGAACTGTTGATCTGGTTGGCCAGCCCCTCTGCCTTCCCACTTCACGAAGGTGTTGAAATTTTACCGAATAATATTTTTTGGTAAAACATGGAATCCAATAAAATGCAAATTAATTTGAAATAAGGACAGGCTGGAGCACGTCTGAAACGCTGTCCGTAAAGCGTTATTTGCCCCTACTCAAGTTAATTGAATATGCTGATAAGTTACAGGCAAACAGCTTCTAGGATATGACGAGCCTGATGTGGGTCTGCGTTCAGCAAACACGAAGGCCCACTACTAGAACTCTATTACACAGTCTGGCAAAAATACAGTAAAAGAAAAATCCCATAAAGAAAAAAAGAAGAGAAGTTTGTGTTTTATAATTTAGATCACTGCATTGGTCTATTCTTCGGTTACTAGTTCAATTGAACTATACTCGACCACACCGCTGGTCTGTTCTTCAAGCAATGGTTTTGATCAACCTTGCTATGTTGCTGATTTTTGGTCCGTAGGAGAGGAGATGCTATGATTCGTATTGGTATCACTGGAGTGTCTTGAGATGGTCTAAAAACCCATCCAAACCCAGTTTATATAGGCTGTAGTGGTTGGGGGGTTATCGTCCAGGTAAATAACTCTCATTAAGCCATTTCTGGCTATTGGAAAACTATTCGTTTTATAGCTGTTTTCTTACTGTTGTGCATGAACCATAATCACTGCTGCATGTGACTGTTGTAAAACAGCAGCTAGTTGTTTTCTAGCTGTTGGGCTAGCCATGCAGCAGTTACAGCTGGTCTCTGCACTAATAGCACAGCTGTTATAGTTTCTACTGCAACAACACTTTTTATTCACTCTATATATAATAGAGGACTCTCATTCAGTCATTTAGTCTTCCCTTCAGCCAACTATCCAACTTAGCCAGTCAGTCGCACCGCGACTCGCATCCGTCTCGCTCCGGTTCGCGAAGGGAGTGACCCTCTGCGACACAATGCGCACGTGTGAAGTGCAAAGTGCGCCACTAGCGCCTCTACAACCACACTGTCTCACATGCCCACGCCCTCGCACCAAGCCCGTGCTCGAGCCCGAGCGCGCGGGTGTTCCAGTGCAACACGCAAGTTCCATTCTCCTTTGGACCATGTGGGTAAGTATTATAATACTCCACCACTCTCATATAAACCACTTTTTCTTCTCCTCCTTTTCCAATGTCGGACTATTGCCAAAACCTAAAAAAATATGTTTTTTCAAACTTTATATATATATATATATATATATATATATATATATACTCTAAATATATATATATATACTCTAAATATATATAATAATATATATATATATTATTTAATATATTTAGTATATATTTAAAAATCAATTTTTTGCAACAATCCCCCACTTGATTTTTAAAAATATATTTTTTCTCGATTAAACATTTTTGGTAGAATAATCAGCTTATATGCATAAAGAAATATATCTTTCGATTTTAATATTTCCTTAGTGTAAGTATCTAAAAACTCTGTCGAAATGACTGATAGCTGCAGCGTTGAACCAGTTATTCCTAGATAAAAGAGTCAGAGAAACAGAAAGACATGTCCTAAAGTTATGTACATCAAAACTCAAGTGGGAAATGTCACAGGGAACGGTGAAAATTGAACGCACACCATTGAAATCTTCGTGGGGCTACACAAGTTTCGAAGCGTGCTAGTATTTGTTTTTGTGGCTCATCCAAGTGGGAAGTACCTAATGAACAATTTTGATGGCTTATAAACATGTGACGTAGGCCCTGAGGAGGTTTCAACGGTGGACATTTTCCATCCCACTATTCCTGTCATGCTTTCACTTGAGTTATAGACCTCCAGGATGGCCGGTTTATTTTACATCACGTATAATGTGAGCCAGACATGTCAAAATCTATAAAGTGGCTCAATCTAAACTGGTTAACTTGGATCTAAGTGGAGGTGTACATGAGCCAAGCTAAACCTCGGTTAGCTTGCTTGACTCGATTAGAAAAAGCTTGATCTGACTCGGTTCGAAGCTGAGTTCCAGCCGAGTTGAGCTGATTTTTTAAGTTTGAAAATAACTTTGAGTCGAGTTCGAGCTGGCCCAGCTCGACTCGACTTAGATTGAACCCAGCTTGAATCGAACTCGGATCGATCCAGTTCGATGACTCGGTTACTTTGATATTAATGTTGCTCACTAAGTGTTTAATGAAATGACTCAACGAAGTGTGGCTGGTGGCCAGGAATGTATGTACATGAAACAAATACCTATTTTTTTTAGTTTTTATGTTGCTCAGGAGGTGTTTGATAAAATACCTATAAAACTATTTCTGCTATTTTACATATAATGGGATTTTGAAGGTGCAGTCTAGGTGTTTGTGAAAATGTTGCACAGGAGAACTCAACTCGAACTGGCTCGAGCTGCTGACCGAACCGAGCCGAGCTGGCCAATCAGGCTCGAGGACCGAGCTAAGCCGAGTTCGAGCTAAGGTCAGCTAGTGGCCGAGCTAAGTCGAGCTGAGGCCAACTCGACTCGATTTGACTCAATGTACACCCCTAAACCCAAGTGCATATGTCCCGTATAAATATATATGACTAAATTTTGAGAAAATCAATCCTAGCCACTTGCAAGATTTTATAATAATTATGTAATTATCAAAAAGTGAAGTTCATCATTCGAAGATGAGTTGTTGTGTACCTTCCATAAGAAAAGATTTTCATAATACTAATGTAATTAAACAAAAGTAAAAACTCACAATCAGTTAATAAGAGTTACTGCAAAAATACTTCTCTTGAAAAAACTGCATTGGATAAAGAATAAATCCTAATATATAAGCGTAGATTTGAATTACAACTAAAGAATATAATTAAGAATTGTCGCTACTTGATTATCACTACTCTTAGGATAAGCTGAGATAAAGTAAATTGATATATTTGTTTGGTTTAATTAGTTGTTTTTTGATATTGAATATTGGATTCCTCTACTATTTATAGAGTTTTTGTTGCATGTTGTTTTTTCAAATCATTATTTCATTACTACAATGGTTACAGTAGTCAAAAAGTCTCTCTAAATCATTTTTTTTTTGCTACACTTTCCTTTTGTGATTGTTCTTCTTATGTTGGCCAAACTTTTTTCCTTTCCATCGCTTTTTATATTTTAAACTGCTTGATCTTGTTTCTCTCTTTGCTTCGTAGACTTTTTAAATAACTCGACCACATCATTTCATCGACCATCCACTGACGTGTGAAACTAGATTTTACGCCAACTATAATTCTACAAAAGTGTTCCAAGTATCTTGAATATCTTTTCATCCACCTTATATTTCTTTATGCAATGTTGTATGTCACCCTCCTATTGACTTTCCCTATAATGGCAAAAAATAGGGTACAACAAAATTTGCATTTTGTTGTCTCATGTCCCAATGTTAGTTGGGGAAACTGATGAAGGGGGTAGATTTCTGGTGGACATCTTGTTAGGCCCCTCAGAGTTGTTTCATCCTACGAGGCTGGGGTTATGGGAAAGTCAGGTCCAGCTCTAAGTCGGTTGCACAATCGATGTCTCCAAAAGGACATTAACTTTGTATCGATTGTGCAATTGATGTTGAGTAGGGCTTCATCCTACGTCACACAATCAATCTGCAAATGGACGTAAATGAGAATTCATAGTAAAAAAATGGATGGTAGAGAAAAACTAAAAAGAAGATTGAGCAATCGTGGAGGAATTAGATGATCCGGCTAAGCCTGTCTTTACATACTACAAGTGGTAATTCTAACGGGTGGGGGCCATTTATTTATGTAATCTCAAGCCACTAGTCAGTTGCAGCCCACTATATCGATTATTCCCAAAATCATCTTCACACAATCGTGGTTGTAAAAATAAAAAATAAATAAATTTGTCTTTGTCAACCAACTTGCCTTAATTGGGTTTAATTTTGTCCCACATTGAAAAGTTGTTAAGAAAAATAAGCATTTATATTAAAACCTATCATTAATAATTTGTATTGGAAAACAATGATATGAGATGGGAGCAACCTCGCACATGCGTGTCGTTGTCGTGGTTATGCAAGGCATTGTGCATTGCAGTGCGATAGATTATAACTTTCATATCACAGGTAAGGTCTTTACTGGAACACAATTGTTGATATGCACTCATCATATGTGAGGGCCACCATATTGTGTATGGTCATATAATCTATCCATCATGTGCTTCCCTTGATGCTCTCTTATGGCTCTAAAAAAATAGTTCGTCTATTATCAAATGGACCAAATGAGGGAAGGTGTTTCGAACAAGAAACAAATGCATTTGATTTGAGGGAAGTTATCTTATTCGAACTTTAATAAAGAGAGTATATGAACAATCATTGTTTTATTCATACTAAGTTTATTTACATCCTTTAATATCCCTTGATTCTAAAATAGATCATTTGAAACATATAAATTGAAATTAACAAAGTTCAAAACGTCAAATCTCGAATTCGGCAGCATTTCGACATTTGCTTCAGTCATTTCCTTAGGAGGAATGTTGTGCTGATTTGATCATTCGATTTTGTCCCTTTTCGAGCTTGTGTTTTGTGCAAAAGGAGATACTGGAGCAACAAAGATCGGACCGGATAATTTTGGCAGCATTTTGGCCTACTTCGCAACTGGCCATGTAATAGTCTGGTTACGCGACCCGCACAACCCATTTGTTGATTGCGCGACCCGCGCAACCAATATTTGACTTCTCCTCACCTTCAATCTTCCTTTAAAGCTCTTCAACTCTTCCAAAATTCTTTTCTCTCTCAAATGAGAGGAGAATGAAGTATTTATAGGCCTTCACATGTGCGAACCCTCAATATTTGTGCCATGGGACCCACTTTGCGTCAGATCTGATCATCTAGAATAAACTGTCTCTAATATTGGTTGCGCAACCAGTGTAATGGAAAGGATTGAATGCACCGTCCGCACAACAGAAACACGGGTTGCGCGATCCGCAGAACTTATTTATTATGCGACCCGTGCAACTTATTCATCTGCTGCGCGATTCACGCAACACTTGAATATAACACTTTTCTTTCATCTGTTGCTTCTTCAATTTCCTTTTAATCTTCTTTCCTTCCGATCTTCTTTCATATTTTTATGCTTTAACAGAAGGATGAGACGTCTACTATTAAAAAAATTTCAGATTGCATTTGGGGCCCACTGCGATGGGTAAAGGACAACAAATCCGTTTAATGTGTGCATGTTTTAATGCTCTTTTATAACCCATAAATAAAAATAAAAATCAAGTTCTTATGTGATTTGCTGATTTTGGAAGGTTTATGCCCCGACTCTATGGTATGAATTCATATTTTATACATTATAAACACTTTAATGGCTAGCCAAACATATAATCTATTAACCTGTAAATATATTACCACTTAAAAGTCAAACAAAATAGTATGTAAACTGTTTACTCCTGAAACTCTTTCCAGGTGTAATGTGTTTACAACTTAAAATTTTATAAGCATCCAAACAATCCCTTAGTTTTCTCTATATATGTTTTGGCTTACTTATGTACGAGGAAAAAAAATTGTTGCATATATTCTTGATAATTAATGAGCAGGCATGAGCCGACTTGCATTTATTATGCTACTTAGATGCACTTCGAGCCTAATGACCACCTAATTTTTCTTTATAAAGATATCTTATCTCCATTACAAATCTATCAGGAAAAAAAATTTCTCTAGTTTCTCCTTCGTGTTTTCTCTAGGCAAATCAATTTTAATATTCTTGAGTTCGTGTGGCTGTAATTGAGAGTGCACCGGATCTAAGTCATTCATCTCGGATGAGTGTTGTTGTATTTTGGGGACAGATTTGTTGAGACCTAGTGTATTAAGGATCGTCTTCATGTGAGAGAAATTTGTCTTTAAGACATCAATAGTAACATGCATCGGCTCTTCATATTCTTCTATTATTATTTCTGGTTTATTATTTTTGATTTTTTGATATATCTCTCTGTATTTTAAATCTAACAACTTACTCTCAACATGTCACACTCACCATATTTAATAAATAGGATGCCGTCATGTGTTGACATACTTAGATGGAAAAATGAGAAAGGCTATTCGCAAGGCTAGGTAGAGATAATAAAGATTCAAAATAGTAAGGATTTAAGGATACTTTTGCTAGATACACGTGCTATGGTAGGAATTCTATAACACCTAAGGAGATCCAAACTCTAGAGGTGGTCGTTTTTCGAGGACACGTGTTTAGAAGATACGAGCAACACATACATATGTAGTATCTCTAAAAAGTATGCATAACCCATGTAACGCCAAGGCGATGATGCATAGTAACACATAACTAGATACGCTTGGTTGTAGTAAGTATACAAAAACTTATCAATGGTGTTGCAGGAAGAATAAGCCATTAAAAAATATAAATATAAATAAATACGTAATTCAATGGTTAATTAACCTCATATTGAATTAGAAATGTATTCATCCAAGGTCGCTTATATATTAGCCAAACGATATCGAAATCTAAGAAGTCACACGCAAATGTATTGACTATCTAATTAAGTTGATAAAAATAACAAAGAATAAAAAACTCTAAGTTGTTACAAGTCTAAATACACAATATCTCTTATTCAGCTTAACATTTTCTATCTTAGCTTTTTATTTCATATGAATGATTATTTTAACTTAGCTTAGTTATGTTTAGTTTCTCCACTTTTGTTCAGTGTAATGTTGTAGGAAGTCATGATCATTTAGCGTAGATTTAGTTTAATTCATTCACTTTTATCTAGTGTATCAATACAGCACGTCAATTAATTTAGATTATTGTTCAAGATCTCATAGTTGGATTTCAAATCCCTAATTATTAGAAAAAAATTCTAAAATTAAGATTTTTAATACCGAAAAATAATTAAAATCAAGCTGAATAACGTATTAGATATGTGTCCCTAAATTGTGATTCGCCCAATCTCCTCTGATATTAAAGATTATTGGCAAGTTGTTGACGAATCGCTTCCAATATACAAAAGCCTTGTTTGGTCATGTGTGCAATAATCATGAAAGGACCACCTTAGGAACTTGGCTAACACGATCACTGTTTCTGACATACTAAGTGAGTATTTGAACTCAAAACTTAATAATTTTAGGTACTTAATGTGTTACTAACTTGTTTTAGTTAAAAGAAAAAGAAAAAGATTTTGTGTTTTGGCAAAGGATGTCGATTGGATTTTTTATACTTTGGACTTGGAGGGGTCCAATTTATATAGATGGAGGGAATAAACTATTGCACCTAAAGCCATAAAATATTAGAATATTGTGAAAATGTTTTCGAATGTTGGCTCATTAATCCGGATGTTTCAGACCAGTGTATCATTAATTTGACCGTTGAATTAAAGATCTGACCATTTAGATCATTGAATGGCTAGCCATTTTTGGATCGTTAACATTAACCAACATCAGTTTCTAATCGTTTTTCGTAACGGACAGAACAAACTGTTTTTAAGAACTAATGTAAGTTAATTTCTCTCACATTTCGCACCTCTCGCACTGTCTCACGATAGTTCACATTAGGTCATGTAAAGTACAAAGTACGCCACTAATGCCTTTCGAACCACACCGCCTCAATGCCCATGCCCTCATGCATACCCGTGCATGCGTGCATGTATTCTAATACTTACTAGAATATGCAATCTAACCCCCCCTCCCTCTCTCTCTTCTCTTCTCTAAGTAAATAAGGTAAACATAAGGAAGCTTATAAACCCCAAAATTTTACATTTTAAGTGACGTAGAACAAAGATAAATTTCAAAATATTTTGGAGGGAAATCGAAAATTTCAAAATTCAAAGCATTTATTTATTTTAACGAAAAAAAGAAAAATCTCAACACTATATCCTTAACAATTTCTCCAAGCCATTACCAATTGGTCAAACTTCAACCATCAGACATTTATTGTCACTTTGCTCGCACAAATCATCTTAGGTAATCTCTTCTACTTATTTATTTATTTGTCAATTATACTATACTTATATCTAGTTTAATAAAAAAATAATATTTGCCTTATATTTTTTATTTTTCATTAAATATTTACTTTGTTAATAAATGGAACAAGTTATTACCGTAGTGATTAAAAAGTCATTGCATCAAAGGTAGAAAGAACTTATCTAAAGAATTAACCCCCCTGCATATCATCTGATTTCTTATTAATCGATGATTGAGTAGATGGTCGATTTTTTAGATTCAGTCTTAATCAATCTATTTTAACACCTAAGGTTACAAGGTGTTCAATTTGTTTTGAGTCACATACGACTTTAGCATACCTGACACATACACGCATGCACACGTATGATCAAATCTTGACCAACCACTACACGTGTGGTCATATAGTTGAATTGAAGCCCAATAAGGACAATCTTAACCTTTTAATTTATCTACTGAAGATTATCAGTTAGGAAGAAAAATACAAAGGTCAACATTCAACTAAAATATTTCAGATAAAAAGTTGATGCGATCTTCCAATGAGTTTTTTTTTATTTTTTATGTTTCGTATACAATGAATCTTAATGGAGCAATATTTTGGTATCACCTAATAATGGGTTATACTTATGATAATTAAAAAAAAAAACCTTAAATATATGGAGCATTAGTCATTTAATTCCTTATCCACAAAAGTGAAGTGTGCTAAAGTGTCACGTTAAAAAAAGAGAGCCCAGACCCCTGACTCCGTTCTTGGAATATGACCAAGAAAATTTAGGTAAATTTTTTTCGATGGTTGATAGTATTTCCCTCAAACATGATTCAATTAGATAAGAAAGCAATTCAAAAACTTTTATTTCATTATATATCATTTACAATTACATGGGATATATAAGTTCAGAATACATAAATACATTACATAATTCAAGAGTATGAAAGTGTATAATATAAAATCCATGCGAAGCTATTCTTGTTGCCTGTTTTACCATGAAAAAAATTAAAATAAAGAAGATATAAGCTAAAAAACTCAATAAGTACATCTCTCGTGTGTGCAGTGTTTCTATGCTATACCATGTAATTTATTAATATCGGAGTGTAATAATACACATGCAATAACACATGATGCTAATAAACATGATGCAATGCAATAAATGACAATGCAATCATATATGTCACGTCTTTAAAGTTAACTATCCAACACATAATTATAATTACCATATAGAATCACTGAGGCCAATATCCAAATCAACCATGGTGTAGGCCTCGCATGCCTAAATTCGACGATGGGGGCTCAAATCAATCATGATCCTTAGGTCAACTCCACTCGGCCCAATAGTAATATATTCGATTACCCTTAATCTTACTAGGGGGTCAACTTGAACCTATTTCACACATTCACCCATGCCAGAATGGTCAGACCTCTTCTCACCCGACCCTGGTAACATGTCTTAAATCAATCATAGAAGTGTATCCACTCGACCTGATGATAAGACACCTGATGGTACCAACAAGGTTTAAGAAATTCCACTCAGGTGGCTTATGTATTAATTCTTACTATAAACAATATTTTTGGTGTTCATAAACTATGGATATAATTGTGATGTCCAAATCATCATAATTTATATCCATTACCCACGAGGCTTAGTATATTAATCTCGAATACAATAACATTTCTAATCATGCATGAATATGCCATGTACATAATATGCCAAGATTCCAACACATGTATAATGCCTTCAAATCATTGAATGCCTCAGTCATGCTAATGCAATGCACAAGTGCAATCATGCTTATGTGACATTTGCATATATAATGTACCCAGTCATCTAGGGCTTCAGCCAAGCATGTACCCAATCAACTGGGGTTTCAAACGTGCATATATAATATATCCAATCAACAAGCGTTACCATCCTCCAAATGCCAACCAACATAGTCATAGCCCACAAGTCCATATATAAGACATATTACAATAATCATAGCTCCTCAATCTATGTATATGACCATTATGTGATCCAAAATCATGAAGTCATGCATATATTTTTTCACATGTTCCATACATACATGCCATGTATAAAATTGACCATAATACGTGTGCATACATGCATGCTTAGTGTATCATAATACCATTATGAAATGTGCATGTACCTGGATAACCCTATTATAAATATACAAAGTATGTATAATCATATAAGTTTATATTATCTACTTAGTACATAATTACATTTAAAGATTACGTGATTCAATGATCATTATACCCAAGCTAGCTTACACATTCCAATGCATTTAAGAATCATGAAACATCAATTATAACATGGCATTTAGTGACACATTTAAGAGGCTATATTCTTAGTGCATTAACATACTATTAAGTGGCCATAATGCTACACCTCATCACTAGGTTGGGTGACCATAATTTACTTTATTTATCATATAGGAAAGTACTCACAATTTATCACATCCATCACCACCACTTAGCGATAAGCAAACATTCAAAATCATGTGATTCATAACATATATAATTAAATTATGTATTCAATTTATTATTTGAAGTTGAGCATCATACATAATATACTACAGTTTACTTCATATAATTACATAGTTATGCATATATCATGAGTCCACCTAAAGAAATAGTCATACACATATTACAAGTTCATATGGCCCGGTGGCCATATAATTTCACATAATTAAGTAGTCCCATATCTATTACAATGTTCCAAGGTCAAGTGGCCATTCAATTAATATTCCTTCACATAACCAAATGTTACATGCGTATTTTACAAATCCTCTATTTCAAGATATTAAGTAGTTAGCATGACTCATATGTTCGAGTGGTCACACCATTATCTTAAGTTCACATAGTTCCAAGACACTTAATCATCATAGCACGTATGGTTAAATGTCAATATCGCATCACAAGTATACTTAGTGTAGTAGTTATATAAATATCATAAGTTTACTTAGGTAAATGGCCATATATATCACAACTTTATATAGTTTGATGGACACATAAATATCACAAGTTTACTACTTCAAGTAGCCCTACAATTGTCACAAGTCTATTTAATTTAATGGGCACATGATTTTATTAGACTATATATCAAATTAGTCTCACAATTATCACAAGTTTATATGCTTAAGTAACGCTATGTGCATATATGAGTATAGGGTTTAGTGGCCATACATAGATATAAATTTACATAATTAAATAACTTCAAATGCATCATATAATTACATAACCGATTGCCTTACTTTTATGATTTCACAATTTATGGTTATTTAAACCTTAACATTTCACATGATTGAGTGGCCACATATTGCAAACTTCACATAATTAAGTAGCCTCGCTCACATCATATAATCACTTAGATTAAAGGTCATTTGCCTAACTTGACTTCATATGCTTTGGTGACCATATGCATCACATAGTTGCATAATTACGTGGCTACATTTTCATTACTATATCGCTTAATTTTATGCCACACCCTTCGTATTAGAAGGTGAAGTAGTTACACTTATGTCACATGATCACATACTTAAAGGCTTAGATATACAATTCAATTTCTCATGGTCAAGTGACCATACATATATCATATGATCACACATATAGTGGATGACCATCAATACAATTTAAGTTCACATAGTTAAGGGCCTTGTATACAACACATGATCGCATGGTTAGACGACCATATATATTTCATGTGATTAAGTAGACACATATTCATCACATGGTTACATGATTTATTAGCTAAATATATGTCACTACTTTATATAATGTCCACACATGCATCACTTTTTTGCACGAGTCATGATATTCATCACAATTACATATTATTGATGTAGAATTCTGGTTAACCTTCCCTGGACTTTTGTTTACCTGCACAAGGGATGGACAAAAGAGACCTTAGCTAGTACAGAGGACCCTCCGATGCCTAAGTCAGGTAGAGAATTCAGGTCTAGTCGAGTGAAGGGTTTTAGGTTAGAGATTGTGCTTACCTTTCACCATCAGAGGTCTCTCTATTTATAACTTATGAGAAGCAGTAGCATGGAGCGGATCTTCCTTTTTGGTAAGCAGTATTGTAGGTAAAATCGGATCTCGTATCAATAGGATGATACTCTGAGATCCCTGATGAGGATTTCAAGATCTTGAATACATCGAAAATTTATATCCTCCGAGATATTAGGAGAAGATCTCAGACGGATCTATCTTAGATGAGAGTAGAAGACTGACTTGGATGATGCCGACCTAGTGCCAACCTGAATTATACCGAGCTACCTTCCTAGTCAAATAGGAGAACAGGGGCTCTAGACGAACTCTAGAGATTTTTGAATCGATGGAGGTGGTGCTCTTGCGGGCATGTTACTCCGCCTCAGACCTAGAGTAAGAAGCCGACTCTTGTGGAATCCGAGCTTCATGTTGGTCTTTCGCGAGACCAAGCTCACTAGGTTCCAACCTGACCTTTCATTATAGGTCGGTCCATTTTTTCCCATAACAGTAAGCCCCCTACTTCCAAGTCAGTAGAGTAGGCTTGAGAAGTAGGTCGAACCCGGTCAAATCAGATTATTATTACTTAGGTCTCCGGTCATCTTGCCATTAATGTTGAATAAGGCGGTAGGTGCGGGTATCGAGGTGTCCCAGTAATTATAGTACGACACCCTCGAGGTGGTGTGCCACGTCACGAGGTCACATGGGCTGTCAGGGGCGCCTTTTAGGCGCTAGACAAATGAGGCAGCGACGTGTGGCCTGACCTCGGTCGTGGAGTCGTGTGGTGAGTGAGAGCACGCCATGTGTCCAAACGAGAGAGCCGATGAGCCACTTTTCGGTCATGCATTGATTAGGAGCAAAAAATGCTCGTACACGTGGCTCCTCTATAAAAGGGAACGCCCTAATTGTCGGGCGGGGTTATTTGCCTCTCCCTGCTATCACGCTCTTCCCTCTTCCTTGGTGTTAGACGATTTTTGGCGACTCCATTTTTGGCGGCTGTCTTAGGCGATGCTACCCTTCGGTGAGATCTATACTTGCCTTCCCCTCCTTTCCCCTTTATTTTCTTTTTCTTTCTCCTCGTTTCCGGCATTCTTGGGCCCACAACCATGCCGGAAACCTCAGGCTCATGGGAGGGAACCCCAAGTAGTGATGGCGGGGCAGAGAATCTGCATCCCATGTCGAACCCGCCATGACCCCTGTTAATGATGAGCGACGTCAATTTTCGGACATTGCAGGCTTCGCGGGTGCTCAAACGGTCCCGAGCTGAGTGGCCCACTGAGGCGGAAGAGGACTTCCCAACAATGGAGGAGGATTGGGAATCCCCGTCGGAGTTGGAGGAGAAGGGGCCTGTAGAGTCCGTCCTAAGGGAGGCTAACCTTATGAGGATCAAGTTGGGGTACCATATCCTTGAGTCCGTGGTACTCCAAGCTCCCTCACTGGGCAAGCTTCCCAACGAGGCCCCTGAAGGAGAGGTGACCATTTTCCAGGTCACCCTCTAATGCAACCTCAGGCTTCCTTTCTAGAGGATAGTGAGGTGAGTACTTGCGCATCTGGGTTTAGCTCCAAGGCAACTAATCCCCAACGCTTGGAGAGCATTGGTGGGGTCATTCATCCTTTAGTCCGAGCTTGACTAACCTGAGCTAACAGTGGACAAGTTTCTTCACTATACCAAGTAAAATCTAGCCCTCTGCATGAGGGTTGTTATTACTTCTCTGCCTAGCAGGGGACTGGCAAGGCCTTGATCACAGATGTCCTGACCTCTAACAAGAACTGGAAGAACAAATGGTTCTGGGTGTCGGGAGATTGGGAAGTACCAGGACTGTCCGTGTTTCGCTCTTGGGTCCCGACTTCCTTCTCTGCGCTAGGTCAGTATTGTCAGGACTTAGATTCCTTTTTTCTTTTTTACTTGGTCGTTCTCTGTACCCTAATGTATTATATCTTCTCTGTAGTTCTTCCCAAGTACCCTACCATGTTAAGTCCGGAAGCACTTGCTCGAGTCGCTAGAGCGAGGTTGGTAGAGACCGATCTGAGATCTTGGAGGGAGCTTCCCGGGCCCGAACTCCTGCTTAAATCAGGTCTTGATTTCATCTTAACAGGTACAATTTTTGCATGTTTTGGGACTTAGCATATTTCACAAATTTGCTGCTAACCCTTATAGTTGTGTAGATATGTCGGAGGCGAGGCCCGCGAAGCGCAAGGCACCCACCCCAGCTGAGCTAGCGCAGAAGAAGAAGAAGAAGACGACCTCTAAAATCAAGGGGAAGGTCGGACCTTCGTCCCATATAATCCAAGAGGTTATGGTTAACACACCGACCTTGATTCCTTCGACTATCGTTCCTGAGGTGGTTGAGGAGGTCATTGGAACGGCTTTGGTTACTGATGCTCGTTTTGCTGGGGCCTTAGTTGTCGTGGGGACGTCTGCCGAGCTTCTTATGCCCCAAGTGGGGGGCTTGTTCGGCGAAGGGAGTCAGAGGTCTCCTAAGTCGGCTTAAGCCTCGCTAGAGAGTCTCCTGCCCTGGGTAAATCGACATATCCCCAATGCTGAATTCGCCTGTGTAATGGATACACCGCCGGACGGAATCATCGGTCAGATGACAAAATTTTTCTTTAAGGTAGATGACTCGTCATTTTTTTCTTGTTTTAGTTTTGACATTTCTTCCCCTACTTTGCAGTATGCTCATTCCTTGCTTCATGTGCATTGTGAGCTGATGCGCCTTTAGACGGAAGTCAAGGAAGCAGAAGCGGCATTACGGAGGAAGGGCGTCGAAGCTAAGCAACTTCGTGCCAAGGCCACTCAGTCCAGCACCAAAGCCGAGTAGCTTCGATCTGCCCTGAAGACTCAATCGGAGAGCTCGACGACCGAGCTGGGGGCCTCTAAGAAGCTGCTCAACGAGGCCTTAGAGAGGGGGGCCCGGTGGAAGTCCGACCTAGTTGCCTTGACACGTTCTTTCGACGTGAAGATAAAGGAAGCCCAGACAGTCGTTGCTTCTGCTCGAGTAGCTGCAGTGGAGGAGTTCAAGTCTTCTAAGGAGTACACGGAGGACAGTGACATTTTGTATAGTGCTGGGTATGGGAAGTGCCTCGAGGAGATAAAGGAGGCCCATCCTGAGCTCGACCTGTCGGCTTACGAGGAGGCGGACTCAAATCCTGAGGTGCCTCTAAAGGATTCACCCTTCAAGCCACCTTCTGCAGCTTAACGGCTTTTGCTTTTCCTCTTACCGCTGTAATTTTTTCTTTTTTGTTGTTGATGTAATGTGCTCCTTGGAGCTTTATTAACACAATAAATTTTTACTATATTGTTCATTTGTGTGAATTTTCTAAGTAGGAAGGTCGACTTATCCGTTTTAAGTCGTGAAGTCCAAGTAGTTTTCTGTAAGTCGGATACGCGAATTGTGTAGCTTAAGTAGAGGATAGTATATGGTCTGACCTCTTCTTGAAGGGTCGGCCAATTAATGAGGGCTATTCTTCCCATGTATCATGGGAAGCCCTTAGTAGACTTTTAGTAGATGGTCCATTTGTAGATATCGAAGTAGAAAGCAAAGTTGTCTCGACCTGGGGATTTTATTGAAATTAAAATAGAAAAAAAACTTTCCACACTGGAATAAACATAGTAGGTAAGTAGATCTTACGCTCGGGACAGGTTGGTCCCTATGCGTAGTAGATTTTGAGATGCTCAACATTCCACGGATGCGGCAGGGGTCGAGCTTCCAGTCCTTGAGTCGATACGATCCTGGTCGGCTCGTGCTTATTACCACGTAGAGTCCTTCCCAGTTCAAGCTGGGTTCCTTGGTGTTCTAGAAGGTTCTTCGGAGGACTAGGTCCCCAGCTCAGAATCTTCTTGTTTTTACTCCTGGAATTGTAGAAACATGTGACTTGTTATTGTCGAATCGCAATCTTGACTCGCGCTTGCTCCCTTTTTTCCTCGATGAGGTCGAGATCCAGTTCCATCAGTTCAGCGATCTACTCTTCATCGTAGGAGCGGGTCCGAGTAATCGGGAGTCCAATCTCAACCGGGATAACGGCCTCAGTGCTGAAGGCTAAGGAAAAAGGAGTTTCTCTTGTGGTCGTCTGGGCAGTAGTTCGATATGCCTAGAGGACGTGAGGGAGCTCTTCGGCTCATGATCCTTTGGCTTTTTCAAGCTTTGCCCAGAGGTGATTTTTGATAATCTTGTTGACTACTTCGATCTGTTCGTTAGCCTACTGGTGACGAGGTGACGAGTAGACGTTTTGGATCCCGAGGTTCTCGCACATGCTTAGGAATTGCTTATTGTTGAATTGTTTCCTGTTGTCCAAAATGATCGTGCGGGGGATCCCGTACCTGCATATGATGTTTTTCCAGATGAAGTCCATAATCTTCTGCTTGGTGATCTTGGCCAGGGGCTCGACCTCGGCCCATTTAGTGAAATAGTCGACTGTGACAACCACGAACTTGGTATCTCCTTCACTGGTTAGTAAGAGCTGATGATGTCGATCCCCTATTGGGTGAATGACTATGGTCCGGTCATAGGAGTCAGTTGTTCGGGTGCTTGTCAGGGTATTGCCCCAAACCATTGGCATTTGTCACATTTCCAAACATGCTGTCGGGTGTCCCCTTGAATGATCGGCCAGAAATACTGTCACGCCCCAAACCCTGAAATCGGATTCACAGGAATCCCGATTGCCGAATCCGGTGCTGACAGCCTCCGTAGTACCCCCTTCTCGGCTCCTAGCGTTCATATGCCAGATTCCGATCCTGGGGTCCTACAAGGAGGGTTTTTTTTTTTTTTTGTATATACATTTAACCCGTAATAAGCATAACCACAAGATTACCCAATTCACAAAGGCAACATCATCATCACATATCCACTAATATAATCATTTGGGTACAATGCTGAAAGGAAATACATAATTAAAAACCAAGCTCCGGAAGACCGCCGCACGCTCCAAGCTCAGCATTGCTGCAACCTAACATCGCCTGCACGCATCTATCATGCATAAGCTTATAGAAAGCTTAGAGGGTGGTGTAAGTGCGTAGAAGGTAAGTGCCAAGTATTCAACATAATGACATCATCATATAAGACCAGAAATACCGGTAATCCATAAATCATACAATATCGGAATAAGCAGAAATATTGATAAGATCATGAATTATCAGAGTAAGCAGGAATATTGACAAGATCATACGATAACAGAGTAAGCAAAAATACGGAAAGTCCATTAGTCAATCAATGTCAAAATATGCAATATAGAATTACTATGCAAATGAGGAATCATAGATAGCTAAATACCAGATGCAGAGGATACAATACAATATACATTCCTAATGAGTAACACAAATAGCATCAGTCGTACCCAAACCATATAAATGCAGAGACACAATAGCCCAAAATGTCATATGCCGCGAATGTTCTGCAATATGCGGTGCGAATGGAATGACCATACTGGAGTGTGAAGTCGGGATGATGGTACGTAGTATCGCAGGCTATGGGGTCCATCACAAGGGACTTCTATCCAAACCAGTCCCATACCTAAATTTGGATAGTTAGACTCAATGTGGTAAACTCCTGATCTCAGGTTAGTCGCGCGCCCCAACCGAAATCCTGGCCATTGCGAAGGCACACGTAATAAATAGTTGCGCACCACCAACCCGAGTGGATAGTGAATGAATGAATGCATGAATGAGTATGCAACTCCTACTCACTAAATCCACATATCGGTACGGTTCCTCTCTAAGATCATCACCGGGGTCTATTACACTCCAAATGGCACTGCCGCTCTCCCAGCCGCACAGTCCAAGTGAGCATAAGAAACCTCACTATCCGCCTTGCCAATAGTCTGCCAATACCTATCCGGCACGTCGATAGCGGACCCATTCACGAGCTGGTCAAACTCAGCCTAGTATTGCCCCCTACCCTCGGGCGAGTAAGGCCACACCCCCTCCCAACCGACCACGACACAGTGGGAGACGCGGCCTCCTAGTATTCGGCACTCGGGCGCTCATGTATCCACTCGGTCTCGACGTTGGGGCGTCTCCTGGCCACGGAGGTTTAGGGATTTTCACCGGGGACATCTGTGGCGCCCGTATGCTAGAACCAAATATTTTCGGTGTCTATTTGGCCATCCACGATATGTCAGTGGAGGCTACGGCCCCGATGTCGCTAGGGCATACAAGAATCATAATGCGAGATGCATGAGTCATACAATCCAGTCATGCATCGATCCCGCACATACCGCGTGCTCATGTGAGATAACCTCCACCTATCGTGAGTCTCATAACAACATGCTTAATGACATATGCAATGACCAACCACTTCTCATAACAAACATGCAGATGATGCGTATGGGCATGTATCATGATGCTATGCTGTCACATACTCATAACCGGTATCCACAACCAGTATCGATAATCGACCTCGACCATGTGGACACTTAACCAACATTGCCCCCAATGAATGACCTACATAGAGTCAAACATATAATGGGCCCACAACCTCACACAAGGGCCTAATATACAACACAATGGGTCTTACTCAAGGGCCACATATACACAACAGGTGGACCCTGCTCATGGGTCTAATACATATCACAATGGGCCTTGCCCATGGGCCATGAATACATCACAATGAGCCTTGCCCATGGGCCTCAAACACAGGACATGTGGGCCCTACACATGGGTCTTGAATACATTAAATGGACCATGCATCATAGGCTTAATACATATCACAATGGCCCTCAACTACAGCTCACATATACATCATGTAGGTCTCGACAATCGGCCTTGGCAATCGAATTCGATACTCAGAATCGGCCTCGACAACCGGAACCGGCCAATACAATCGACCTCGACAAATCGACACCGATAATCTACATCGATAATTAGCACCGACAATCAGCCTCGATAATCAACACCGATGACTGGTCACATAGACAAGACTGGGTCCATAGATGAGCATCTGATCATTCATAATATAAAGATCAGCCCTCAGCCATGGTTATATCAAATCTGGTAGCATGGAGCCATCCGTCCATAGTAAATGGGGCCCACTTATTTGGGTTGACCCACTAAGAGAATGATGAGAATGGGCCTGATAAGGCCTAAGGAAGGGTCACAATGTGGACATCTAACCATCACTGCCCAGCAATGTGGACATTTAACCAACATTGCTCCCAAGGAGTGGTCCACATAGAGTCAAACATAAGATGGGCCCAAATATCCAACAAGTGGGCCTCAAACAGTCATCACAGGTGGGCCTTACACATATAGCACGTGGGCCTACACATCACGGTGGGTCGATAGACTGGGCCTTACCATTGGGCCTAATATACACATCATGGTGGGTCGCATCATTGGGCCGCACCAATGGGCCTCATGCAATTCAAGTCGGGCCTCAATAAATGGATCGGAAATATATCACGATAGGCCACGCCATACGGCCAGAAATACGTCGTAATGGGCCGCACTAATACATCAAGGTGGGCCTCTTTACATGGGCCGCACCAAAAATCATTTCAATAGTTGTAGGTATAATATGTGTATCACTACACCCATGGCCCACATATGATGATTCGCACTGGTACAAACATATCCATGTAAATCGGCGCCAACCAAACATTGTCCAGCACTATCCCAACATTATGGACGGGGTGGATACCAAATACAAACATCTAGGCGGGCGGCACAAGTGGACGGTGTGGGTGAAGTACACACAGCATGGTGGACCTGTACAGTGTAGGCAGGCCCAGCACATGCAGCAAGTGGGCCCTGCGCCATCAAGTCGGGTAGACGGTGCGGGTATACAATGCATTTATCATGGCGGAATCACACATTGAAAAGGTCCTTATATACATCATATTGGGCCTCGACCCATGAGCCCCAAATACATCTAATGGGCCGCATCACAGGGACCTCGTATATAACAAGGTGGGCCTTAACAATGGGCCATAAATATGGTAAGTGGGCCACACCACATGGCCACGTGTATATCAAATGAGCCACACTCAAATATAAATGGTGATAATGATTTCCACTACTAAAATTTCCAAGGCCCGCCATGACATTTATTTCTCATTCAATCTAATCCTAAGATCTCAAAGATTTCAAAGATAGTCGTTCAATCCTCACCGTGCACTATGGTCTACTTGATAAATAAATCTGTCTTATTTTCGTCCCAAACCTAAAAATCATTTTCAAAAAAAAATGGTTGGACGGTTGGATGAAACACATGCATCATGGTGGGTCCCATAGGGATGGAAGGTATAGATAAGTCACATATTCTGTGATGGAGGTCCACAATTATGGGCACAAAACATACATAAATGGGTCTTAAGCAAGACCCACTAAAATGTTTACTTTCCACCCAACCTAGGGCCCAACATACTGTCCATCCAAACTGGGGCCAACATGATGTTTGTTATTATTATTTTATCCAAATTGGTCATAGGGTCACATGGGCCTAGGGCCCACTGTAATATTTATTTGCATCCAACTTGTTGATAAGGTCATACAGACATGGGGCCCACTACAGCATTTATTTATTTATTTATTTATTTATTATATATATATATATATATATATATTTTTCAACCTGATGATTGGGTCACACGATCATGGGACCCACTGGAATGTTTACTTGCATCCAATCTGTTGATAAAGTCGCATGGGCCAGGGGCCCACTGCAATGTTTACTTACCATACAACCAGTTTATAAGGTCACGTGGGCCTTTAGCCCACTGTAATATTTATTTGTCCACCAAATTTTATTTTTTTGGTATGGTTATGTGGTCCTGGGGGTCCACCGTGATGTAGTTCACAAATCCAACCTACTCATTATGTGTGTCCCACCAATTTAAGGGTCCAAACCGAGTTTCAGGTGGATCCAAGCTGCATGTGGACCCCAGCAGTTGATTCCATGTGGCTTGACATACCACCGCATGAAAGGTGATGGTGTGGGTCATACGAGAACTTTTTATGATTGATTTTTAGAACCAACGTATCAAAAAAGGGGACCTATTAAATGAATGGCATGGATGTAGAACATACATCATGGTAGGGTCCACCATTGGGGCCAATGGGACCCTCCCTACTTAACGTTAGACGTCCAGAGAGTCTGGACGTCAATGTACATGCATGCATATATTTTTTTTTTCTTTTTTTATACTAGGTGGGACCCACATTAATCAGATCCACTCCGTCCATTATAGGTGTCCCATATAATTAGGGGTCCAAACCAAGTTTCAATCACATCCAAAACTCAAGAAGGCCCCACTAGATGATTTTATATTTTTAGGCATGTTAACACATGTTTTTAGATGGTATGGCCCACCTGAGTTCCGTATACAGCTAATTTTTGGGATGGACGGCTGGTCCATGAGGACCCATCAAATGCACGGTTTCGATGTTCAAAACGCATCACGTGGGGCCCACGGCTGGAGCCGTGAGGTCCAGCCAGGCCGTCCGCCCGCCCATGCAGTCTTCTGACAGCGCTGCCTCTTGGTTTTGTGTTTTTTTTTTTTTTTTCTAAATCCAATTTTCTAGGGAATTTCTTAGGTGGGGCCCTCATCAGGAAAATCTATCCTGACCATTGCATCTCACGGCTCAATATTGACCAAGCAAGATCAATATTGAGTATTTTTCAGCGTGTAGAATCGTTGGGTGAGTTTTCAACGGTAAAAATTACCATTTCCTACGGTATGGCCCGCTTGATTGTCAGATCAGCCTCATCTTTTGGCTCAACGCCTAAAATGAGATGAGAAGTGAAATGGACGGTGTGGATTTATTACATACATCAAGGTGGGGCCTACATGAGTGGCCCACCTTAAAATACTATTCTTCTTCCTCTCTTTGGTTGTTAGTGCACCACCATGTCAGTACAAGCACACCACGTTAGCACTCCCTGTCCAGCGTCCCCTGGACGTTGGACTATCTGAATATAACACAATCATCATGGTGGGTCCCACGTGTAGGTGGCCCACGTGTCACCAAGTTGGGTCCCACATGAACGTGGCCCACCATAATTGAATCAACTTGATATTTATGTGTTTCCACCATTATAAGATAAAGTCCACATGACTTGTACGGTTTGGATAAAACATACCTCAAGGTGGGGTTCATCCAAGTGGGCCACACATCACAAAAAAACGAGAAGGAGAAAGAAATGAGCACCCACCTTTGATCTTCTATTCCTTCTTCTGCCTATGCAATCTAGAACCCCAAGAGAACAATTTCGACGGTTGAGATGATGATCCAAGGGTTAGATTGAGTGGTAGGAAGGGGGCCACACTAGTTTCTCTCCCATGGAATGCCATGGACGGTTCCATGCTTGAAAAAAATGAGAGAGAGAATGAGAGAGAGAGGAGGAGTGAGAAAGAGATGGGTGATGGGAGAGAGGGATGGTGCATGTTGACTTTTGGGTGAAAAAGAAGTGGGTGCCATGCCTTGTTGGTGAAAAGGGAGTGGCTAAGTAAGGTTATGTACTTAGACTTGATTAATGATTGATGTGACATTTAGGCTAGAGATTCTCTTGGAAATTGCGACGCGCGGTGTTTTCTCGAACCGAACGCGGGCCCACATTTCCTGGCCTGAGTATCGCCTCGGTGAGCGAGACGCTGCATCGGAATCGCAGCAACTGCGCGGTCGCAAGGGTATAGGTCTCGGGTCGAGCTGACTCTGGAATACGGGATACCACTTGGGGTTGCGCGCAACTGCCAATAAAAGATCGCGGGTCGCCGGAATTCTACCAAGAGGACCACGGAAGCCTACGGGACGGTACGGGCTAGAATACGGGTCTTACAAATACCCCTGTCGAATGACCTTGTGGGCAAGGGCTCGGCCGTCGGAATGATTTTTGCAAATGCCTTCATGGATCTCTTTTAGGAAGTACTCAGCCTCCTCGGGTCGAAGGTACCTGAGATAGGGGAGGAAGAATCCCTTTTTGTAGAAGATGCCCATACCATGGTGTAACGAGCAGCTCTGGCTCGGAGCTTGCATGCTTATGGATGGTTCTTAGGTAACTTTCCCTCCTTGAGGTAATCGGTTATTGGATCCATCCAGGTTGGCTTTGAGTTTATCGGGAGAACCGTTGCCGGATTTGACTCATTGACGCTCGGTTCGGTAAGGAACTTGATCGAAATAGATCTTGGGATATCGTCCTCATCTACAGTGGCCAATTTTGCTAATGTGTCTACTTTAGAGTTTTTCGCTCTGGGGATCAAGCTGATACTGTACTTCAGGAACTTGTCGATCAGCTCTCGAGCTTTTTACAGGTAGGCCTTCATTCTTTCCTTTTGGGCCTGGTACTCGTTCACTATTTGGTTGATGACGGGCTGTGAGTTGCTGTGAACTTTCAGATGTAGGGCTCTCATGGTGGCTGCCGACTTGAGCTCGTCTAGTAGCTCTTCGCACTGTACTGTATTATTTGATGCTTGAAATCCAAATCTTAAGACATATTGTACACATGTCTAATCGGGGGATTCCAGAACTATACCGGCATCGTTGCCTTTAGAATTGGATGAACCATCGACGTAAAGCGTCCACGTCAGTTGATCTAGGATAGCCGCTTGGTCTCGGCCCGGGTGGGCTTCATGTCAGGACTAGACTCCAGCTCTGCATAACTCAGCTCAGGAGGATTCAGCTCGGCATGACCCAACTCGAGAGGAACCAGCTTGATAATGAAATTAGCCACCATTTGGCCTTTGATTGCTATTCGGGGTTGATATTTATTGTTAAACTCATTAAGCTCGATCGCCCATTTCGTTAGTCTCTCTGACACTTCAGGCTTTTGTAGCTCTTGGCGGAGATGTTGATTGCTTAGAACAATGATGGTATGGGCTTGGTAGTACAACCGTAAGCACCGAGATGAAACGATAAGGGTTAGCACTAGCTTTTCTATGTCTGGGTACCTGGTCTCGGTAGAGACCAAGACCTTGATGACTAGTACACTAGGAGTTGTTTCCCTTCATGTTCCCTGATCAGGGTCAAGCTAACTGTTGTTGTTGAAACTGCCATGTATAGCAGCAATGGTTCTCCTTGTTTTGGCTTCGAGAGTAATGATGGTGACCCCAGGTATTGCTTGAGTTGCTGAAAGGCGAGCTCGCACTCCTTCGTCCATTCTGTCTTCTACTTCCTTTTCAATTGCTTGAAGAAGGGAAGATATTTGTCTGTGGCTCGAGATACGAAGCGGTTCAATGCGGCTACTCTTCCTATAAAGCATTGGCTTCTTTTGTCATTCTGGGCGAGCTCATGTTGAGCAGGGTTCAGATTTTATTAGGGTTCTCCTCAATTCCTCTCTAGATGACCAAGAATCCAAGTAACTTACCAGAATTGACACTGAAGGCGCACTTGCTCGGGTTTAATTTCATCATGTACTCCCGAAGGATCTTAAACATCTCTTCGAGGTCGGAGATATGGTATGTAGCTTTAATGCTCTTAACGAGTATGTCATCAATGTAAACTTCCATAAAGCGTCCAATTTGGTGGGCAAATATTTTGTTGACGAGCCTTTGGTACGTGGCTCCAGCATTCTTTAATTCGAAAGGCGTGTCCTTGTAGCAATAGAGTCCTTTGTTAGTGACAAAGGTCGTCTTCTACTTGTTATATGAGTACATTGCAATTTGGTTGTAGCCTGAATAGGCATCCATGAAACTCAACAGCTCATGCCCAACAAGTTGGTTGATCCTGGGTAAAGGGAAGCTATCTTTGGGGCAGACTTTATTCAGGTAAGTATAATTAACACAGACCCGCCACTTCCCATTGAACCTTTTAACCAACACTACATTGTCTATCCAGTCCGGATAATAGGTCTCTTTGATGAAGTCGGCTTTGAGAAGTTTTTCGACTTCTTCTCCAATTATGGCGTACCATTCAAGTTCGAATGCCCTTCGCTTTTGTCGGATTGGTCGATGGTCGGGGTCAACATTCAACCTGTGGACCATAACTTTTGTACTGATGTCGGGCATATCCTGATGAGACCATGCAAATTCATCGGCGTATCGTTGGAGGAGAGGTTCATGATTTTGTCTCACTATGGTGGCGTCAAGGATGACCCAATCTGCACCGTTCGGGTTGGATCTGAGTCATCAAGTGGGAGGAGTACGAGGTCCTCCATAGGACATCCTCTTTCGGTTGAGTCTTCTTGGGGATTGAGGGAGGTGATCACCATTGCATGTTGCTAGGTCTGTAATGTCATGATATAGCATTGTCGGGCTTCCTATTGGTCTCCTCTGACTAGTTCGGCACCATGCTTGATGGGGAACTTCATCACAAGATGGTATATTGACACAACGGCCTGCAGAGCACTGAGTAAAGGTCGTCCAAGAATGACATTGTAGACAGACGGGCAATCTACCACTATGAAGTCAATCATAGTCGTTATTGGGTTCTGCCCATCCCCAACTGTGACTGGGAGCTGGATCGACCCTTCTGAAGTGATCTTGTCTCCAGCAAACCCAAGCATGAGAGTTTTGACGGTTTGGAGTCGAGGTTGTCCTACTCCCATCTTGTTGAATGCTTCGATGAAGAGGATATTGGCTGAGCTTCTGATGTCTACCAAGATCCAAAACACTTTGCGGTTAGTTATAGTCATAATAACTACAAGTGCATCACTGTGCGGATGATGGACTCCTTGGGCGTCCTCTTCGATGAAGGTCAGATCGCAAGATTTTACCTTATGCTCTTTTGAGGGTTTGCTGGTGACAATTTAATGCTCTAAGCTGGAATGACTGATACTCCTGGTGTGGGCCCTTCGAGCTCAGTTCGAGTCTCCTTCTCCCGCAGGGCCACCGAAGATGGTGTGGATTTCTCCGGTTTGCTCGTTGTTGATGGGTTGCTTATTCTTTGAATCAGCTAGTTCTTCTCTTCGTTGACATATTCTCGGAGGTGCCCTTTGCGAATGAGTACTTCGATTTCTTCCTTAAGGTCGAAACAGTTGCTGGTCGAGTGGCTGTGGTTTCGGTGGAAATGGTAGTATTTTCATTTGTCTCGCCTGTCACCATCAAACTTCATCTTACTTGACCACTTGAGGATCCATTTATCTCGGACTTTCATGAGGACTTGCTCAGGCATCCTGTTGAGAGGAGTGTATGAGATGAATCTACTGTCAGTCCGCTACTCGCGCTGACTCCTTTACGGTACGTCTTCTTTCCTCCTCTTTTTTTCGTTGGCCAAACTAGGTTCCTCCTTAAGCCATTTTTCCTTGACTGAGCTCCCCTTACACCCAACCTCTCTTCGCAGGCCAACGACTTCCTCTACTTTGGAGTATTTTGGGGCTCTGTTGGGGAGGTTGGCCATCATCGCTGGAGGGCTCTTGTTGAGCGAAATGAGAAATCTCCCTTCTCTAAGTTCTCCCGTCATAGCGGCCAGTGCAATATCCTCCGAATGCACTTGCACTTGCATCGTTTTTAGGTTGAATCGCTTGATATAGTCCTTGAGCAACTCGCCTTCTTTCTAGACGATGTGGAGGAGATAGGAAGCCAGTTTGAGGCTTTCTTTTCCCCCGATGAAGTTGGTGATGAAGGCTTTGTTGAACTGCATGAAAGAACTAATCAATTGTAGCTTCAATTGTTGGAAGCACTTCTGAGCTGCTCCTATCAGGGTTAGTGAAAATGCATGGCACATGACTGTGGTCGACGCACCATGTAATTCCATCTAAGCCCTGAAGGATTCCAAATGCTCGGTTGGGTTAGTGGTTCCAGAATATTAGGTGATCTGCGGTATACGGAATCTTGGTGGCAACTGCGCATGTATAATGTTGGTAGTAAACGGAGGCTCGGTCTCTTCTAGTATTGCCTCTACTAAGGTCGGAGCGTTTGCATGGTAGGCCTGCTGTATGTTGTCGATCTGGCCTCGCAGGTCTTTCAGCTCGGCTTCCCAAGGTTCGCCGCTTTCGACCATAGCCTCAGCAGCTACCTCGAGAGCTTTATCGCACTTCTGTTCACAACCCCAAGTGTAAGGTCACGATGTAATAATAATCTCAGTAAGACTTAGGTCAAACCCATAGGGACTGAACCTTGTACGTATTCTGAAAGTAATTAGAACTAGAACTAAAAAAAGATGAAATCTAAATCTGGAATAATTGAAGAAATAATTATGATTAAAGTGAGTAAAACTAATGAAATTAAAGTTGGTAACTAGGGTGCCAAGGATCCACTTATAGCAATTGGGAAGCTACCTTGCATAATTCAAGGACGCAACTGGAATCGGAGTCCTATCTTATCCAGTTGGTAAGAGGAGATTTATCAGATCTCTGAACTTCTTATGGATCTAATTATCAATAGATAAGAGTGGTGAAGATTTGGAAGTGATTCCGTCACCAAACCATGCCCAGGAAACAAGGCAAACAACAACAATATACCAAACTCACAACCAATCATAAGAGAATTGAGAAGATTAGGAGAATTCCATCAGCCAACCATGCCCATGAGACGATGGTGAACAATAGGATTGTTTAATTTCATAATCTCAATACATGAAAGGAAGATATATCAAGCTATCGAAGATCTATTGTAATTTGAGTCACAATAAACCATTAAAAACTAAAAATATTCCTTCATAATCAAACTAGAATCCAAGAGAGTTCAATAACCATGAATCAAAGCATAGAAAAACACTCCATCATGCTACAAGCTTCACCTCCTAGCCCTAGCTAAGAGGTTTAGCCAATCATAGGCATGATTAAGCTAAAAATCTCTTAGAAAATAACATGATAAAAGAATTAAGAGAAGGGAAACAACAACTCTTCAGGCTGGCCGTTCACTCCACGCTTTCTCTCTCTCCCTCTCTCTCGTACTCCACATCCAAGCCTTGCCTCCACGGCTCCACGTCTAATGGATGATCTGATCTCCAAAGATGATTCTTCAGCTCTCTTTCTCTCTCCCTTATATAGAAGCCAGGAGGTCGGTGGCTAGGTCGGTGGAGAAGGTGTTACGCAGCTGCGTACATAACAGCAGCAGAAAATGCAGAGACAGCTGCGTTTGGATCGAATTTTGGGACAGTGGACGTTCAAGAAACACTTTTTGTCTCCAGGCCCAGGGTAAAGACCCCCCTCTGCAGGTTCTGGATGGTTTGGATCAACCATCTAACAACGAACGGTGGCCCACAACACCCTGCAACGTCCTGGAAAACCAGACGTGCATACGGTGCAAAAATTCCTATGCTGTGATGCTCAGTGGGCTCCACAGTGATATTTTCGGGAAAATCCACTCCGCTCGTTAGATTCTTGGCGAAAAACCAATTGGAAAGAGTGGTTTTGGTCGAGTTTTGGTGCGGTCCACTATATCAAATCAACTCGCCGTTCATTCTACATTTTCCAGCAATCTATGTGTATACGTGTGCATGGGGCAAAAAATACATCTTTTCTAGGGTCTTCTCCACCCCCTGGAGCAGATGGACGGTCCAGATCTTTCATCCGGATGATGGGTGGGGCCCACTGACCAAACCGAGAGAGGTGTGTTATCCTGTCTTTGACCGGGCTGACCATATGGTACACAGCCAGTGCGTATACCCTATGTACACGCAATGTACATATGGGGTCCACTGTGATGTATATGCAAAATTCGCTCCGTCCATTCATTTTTTCACCCCTTTTAAGGGGTTGAGACTAAAACTGAAGCATATCCAGACATCAGGTGGCCCAAATCAGTGAATTGTGGGCTGATCTGTCTGTTGGGCCACTTCCACAAAGATCCAATGGTTGAAATTCGACTTATACGGTTAATTTAGGGTCCTCAGGCCAAATATAAAGTCTCGAGCCAAACGGATGGTGGGAACCTTGTGATCTTGCATTCAGGGTGACCTTCAGGCCTTTGGGAATTCAATTACTTGATTTTCTCGGATCTTTGGCGTGTAAATTCTTTGATCTTGGTCCTCTGGGATCCGTCCATTGCCTTGGTGATTTTTGAGCATTAAATCCATGCCTTTAGTACCCTTTTTCAGTCCAAGCTCCTAAATTCACATTGCAACAAAAACATGATTAAAATATGACGTTAAACAGTATCATGTTCGTAAAATCATGTAATAACTGAGGTCTAATATGCAATATTTGACCCTCAACAACTTCTTCCTATCTAACTCATGATGGAGGTCGGAAGCGACCAATGTTGTGGAACCAGAGATGTGAGAAGGTGCTAGCCTTAATGTACGGAGTTGCCGGCTTCTGCTAGAGGTAGCGGGTGAGTCAGAAGGCTCGGGGGGCTCCTGGACCGTTGGTCCCACTACTTGCTTGACCCTTTGCGCAGGTCGGGGCACTAGTTGTTCCAACAACTACTTCATGGAATTCATGTTATTGTTTAACACTTTGACTTGTTGTTCGAGGGAGACTAGCCATCCTCCCCAATTACGTGATTGTTGCACCAGCCATACAGGCGTGGAATCAGCCTGCAGCTGGGAAGTGGAGTCCCAGTGGCTAGCAGACTGTTCTGGCGGTGCAAGATCGAGCATAACAGAGGAGGTCTGAGCCTTCTTCTTCCCTTTCGCCATCGTTGAAGTTATGGTGAGATGAGAGCAGCTTTTAATGTAGGTTACAACAGATGATACCAAACTGTTGATGCAGAAATCTGATTAGCCTTCCTTAGACCTTCATGTACCTACACAGGGGATGGACAAAGGAGACCCTAGCTAGTACAGGGGACCCTCCGATGCCTAAGTCAGGTGAGGAATTCGGGTCTAGTCGAGTGAAGGGTTTTAAGCTAGAAATAGTCTGTACGTTTCACCATTAGAGGCCTTTCTATTTGTAGCTTATGAGAAGCAGTAGCATGGAGCGGATCTTCCTTTTTTGGTAAGCGGTATTGTAGGCATAATCGGATCTCGAATCAATAGGATGACACTTCGAGATCTCTGGCAAGGATTTTAAGATCTTGAATACGTCGAAGATATCCTCCGAGATCTTCGGAGAAGATGTCGGATGGATCTCTCTTAGATGGGAGTAGAAGATCGACCTGGATGATGCCGACCTGGGTGATATTGACCTGGTGCCGACTTGAATTATACCAAGCCGCCTTCCTAGTCAAATAGGAAAATAGGGCTTCTGATGAACTCTGGAGATCTTCGAATCGACGGAGGTGGTGCTCTTGCGGGCATGTTACTCCGCCTCGGACCTAGAGTAGGAAGCTGACCCTTGTGGAATCCGAGCTTCGTGTTGGTCTTTCACGAGGCCAAGCTTAAAAGGTTCCGACTCTACCTTTCATTATAGGTCTGTCCATTTTTTCCCCATAACACAATCAAGTAGGTAAACAAACTTCACAACCATACATGATCATATGGCCATATGAATATCATATGACCCCATGACTTAAGGCACACAAACAACACTCGATCACATGATTTGGTGCCTACCCACACACCACGTGATCACATGATCATGAACCGCACATACAATACAAGATCACAAGGTTTAGGGGTTGTCTCCACGTCATAAAATCACATGATTAGGAGGCCCCACATTCAACACAAAATCATAAAAAAAAGTGGCCCAAATTTCATCATAGATCACACAATTAATAGCCATATATATGTCACGGATTCTATACTTAGTGAGCTCCACAATTTACGCAAATATCATGAATCTAATTGTCCAGCGAACAATGCATTGATAGCACATTAGGCCCTACTTCCAACGGGCCACTTTGAAATTTTTATCTAGTTGATATTTGTGCTTTTAAGTTCATCAGGTAGGATGACCTATGCATGGTTTAGATGACATATAGACCTCACAGTGGGGCCACATCCAGCCCCACAGGTTGGATTGTAAATAAACGTCATAATGAGGCCTACAACAGGCCCCACCCTAAAGAAATGGACAGTTATAATATATAACATACATCATGGTAGGCCTTTGAAAATATTCAACGGTGGTCTAAGCTATTGGCAGCACACAACGTCATAAGGGGTGTCCCTTAACCTGCTGTTATAATGGATGTACAAGATATATTTCTCACCCACATCACGGTGGGGCCCACCTGCCAACTAGATAGTGTGGATGAAAATTATATACATAACGGTGGAGCCACAACACACTCACGTGCTGTGAGCCCCCTCTCCTTTAGCTTTCTTTTCTTCTCATTTTTTTCCTTTTTACTTCGCTCTGAAACCCAGAGAGGCTTCCAAGAGTTTGGCCCACCTAAGATATGCACCTATTCCGATTTTTGGGACCCATGTTCTTACACAACTAGCCAAAATGGACGAACGATTAGGATCCAATACATATACCACGGTGGGTCCCACCCATTGGATGGTCATCGTTGACGTATAATGCATGTCTCACAGTGGGGTCCATAGCTGCAACAACCACTACTCATCATAGTGGGCCTTACGTTTCAACAGTGTATGTCATTATCCCCACTATTTTTCAGTGGTGGGGCCATCAGAGTTTTTCATCTAATCTTTGGGACTTATTAACAGGTTGGATAGAAAATAAACATTATGGTGGGCCATTTGCTCATATGGTAGACCCCACATTATGGTTGCACACTGTCTGCATAGCATAACCGCCCTGTGATGGGTCTTGTATAATGCTCCAAAACTCGGCGCTTGGGTGTGAAGACTCAAATCCCTCGTCCCAGGGTATTAACACTAAAATGGTCGAGTGCAATGTCACCGACATTGACAACACCACAATATTTGCCGCTTGAGTACAATGCTCTAGTTGCGCAAACTTGAGTGTCGCATGTGGAAAAAATCCCTCAAGTGTGCACTCAATCAAATTAACATTCATATCATGTAAAAATAAATCAAAGTAGCACATTTCAAATAAATTCAATAGATATTAAATAGAGAATATGATATATTAAATGCAAATATCCCAAGTATATAAATCCAAACTGTGCCACATGGACCACCACAAACCATAAACAAATTCAAGTACGAAATGTGTCAATATTAAGGGAAAGTCATAAAAAGAACTAACGACTCAAACTTCTAACGCTCAACCAGTTAAGGCTGCTCCCCTCGATCATCCATCTCTTTACTGATCTCTATCTTGGTGATCCTAAGCTTCGCAGTCTATCTACCTGCATCCACTGTTTGGTTTTTGAATTCGAGATATGATTGGCCAATTTAGAAAGAAATTTATTCAAGATTACATAATGACATATTAATTAGGTATATTTTCTTTAAAAATATAATAAAATAACTATTGTTTATAATGCGTCTTGTTTAAATGCATGAATGCGTGAATGTTCTTCACCTTGAGGATGCACATCTAACTAAACCAAATGCAAATGAATGGGTCTTTCAAATAGTCGACCCATTCATATAATAACATGAGATTAGGTCTTTTAAATAGTCGACTCAACTCACAGTTAAAAGAGACGGGTCTTTCAAACAATCGACCTAGCTCATAATTAAAAGGGATTGTATCTTTCAAATAGTCAAGCCAACCCATTGTCATAAGAGGCTGGGTCTTTCAAATAATCAACTCAACTCATAATAATAAGAGACGAGTCTTTTAAACAATCGAGTCGCCCCGCATGTCATGAGTGCATGATTAATTCAATATTTATTAGTCCGACTCCCAAACAACCATTTAATGAGCCTTTACAACTAGCCGTCCTAAGGGTTGATAACCCCAAGTGCAGGGCTGCGACGTAGTAATCTTTGTGAAACCAAGGTCGATCCACATAAAGATTGGTGAGAATACAATTAAAACTAATTAGGTTGTCTGGGTTTTTAATTTAGTGAAATAAAAATGGCTAAAATAATTAATAAAAAATGACTAAGAATCCATGAATCATCAATCAATAGAACTTGAACTTAATTCATCTTCTTGAGTTGATAATTCAACTAGAGCTAGATTCCAATACGTTCTACTCGGAAGATAGCACAATAGAATCAATCACAAACATAAACATAGATTAGAATTATGATAGATTGATTTCTCATGAAGATCTAAGCAATCAATCACATGAAATTAAAAACATCTAATATGCCTATATACGACAATAGATCAATCAATTTTATGGATTGATTCATTATCTAATTTACGAATTCAATCACATTTAATTACAATTTAACACAAAAAATTAAAACTTTCATTGAAAACAAATTAAAAATAAAAAATTCATCAAAATGTTCATCATTTAGCCCTAGCTAAGAGATTAGCCCCCTAGCTAAGAGATTGGCCAAGCATGACTAACATTTTAAATAAAATAAAAGAAAAGTATAAAAAATAAATTAGAATAAAAAAAAAAATTGAAGAAGAAGGACGGTTCCGTGAAGGCTTCACCGCCTATTTGTCTCTCTCCCAAGCCTTAACTGTAATACCCCAAAAATTCAGTACCTGAGTTTAGGAACTCTAATCCAGAATTTGAGGGTGTTAGATAAATAATCAATGAATATTTCCTAATTACACCCTTTTTTTTTTACAGATCACATTAATGAAGGTACACATTCATGAGAATAAATCCAACCATACTATACTTCTTATTTCTTTTAAACATAAAAGTTTAACTAATCATTTAATGCTACTCAAGTGGAAGCTTATTACAAATATCTAGATTTGTTACATAAAATGTAAATAAAGTTAAACTAAAATGAAAGTACGAACAACATAATCCCAAGTCATTTGTAATCTTTCATTAATATGGTTGGAGAGGGTCAATGCCCTACTCATAGTGATGATTATTTTTTAAGATTAACACAATTCAAGTAATTCCTTAAAGTAAGATAATATAAAGGTTCTAATACTTTTCCTATTCCAACACTACGAATGGTATCAATACGTGCAACCAAATCTATATGAATGCATGCTTAACATAGTGTGTGTGACTCATCATACATAGTAAGAAACACATTGTGGAATATAATTCATAAAAATTTGGCTCGTTCCGTATCTCATAACTACGGAGATTCATTGGCATATTAAGGGGGATGTGCTCGCCTAAAGTGGTTTTTGGGTTCAGGTTCGATATGTGGTGTGCTCTTCTCCTCTTCACTTCTTCTTCTTTCCTTCTCCTTTATCTTTGCCTCTCTTTCTTTTATCTCCTCCTCTTTCCTTTTTTTCTCTCTTCTTTTCCTTCTTTCTTTCTTTCATTTCTTTCATTTCATTTCTCTTTCGTCTTCCCTTGCTGGAAATTCCAGTAACTAACTAGGGTCCGAGCCTTTTTTTGGATGAAGAATTGACTATGGTGAGGGGAGGCGTGTAGCTAACCTAATTTGGGTTAGGTGAGAGGGGTGAGTGTGGTGCATTGTAACATATGCATTGGCTAAGGGGAAAGCCAGAGGTGAGGTGTCATGTGTAGAGAGTATATGTCATGTATGAGAAGGTGAGGTGGCATGCATGTGAGTAAGGTGGCTAGAAGAGAGATTAAGTGAAGGTATTAGTGGGGAGTGATGTAAGAGGAAAGTAAGAGAGAGGATGAGTTGGGTTTGTAGAATGGACTCATGGGCCCGTGGTATGGGCTTGGGTCCGAACCCCCGGGAGAGTCTCATACTACATTCCAAATGGTTTCTCTTTGCGCACATAGGGATTCGAGATTCTTTGCATGATACCGCATACGTTCGGGGTGTACGAAGGAGGGATTTGGGCCCACGCATAAGGAGGGTCACACTCATGCTTATGGGTTATGCCGCATACCCGTGTGGGGCCAGGAAACATGTGCTCAAGGGCATGAATACATATATGCGCATACATTTGGGGAGTTTTCGAGCAACGGACATACGTACACACAATGGGAGAATCTAAGGGAAGGACCATAGTGCGCATGGGGATCGAGAGCACATGTACACAAGCGAGCATGCATGAAAGGCCAGGGTGCTCGCATAAAGGGTGTGGTTGCACACATACGAAAGCTGGAGCAGGCTCGGGTAGATTCCGGGCAAACCAAGGGTATTGCATAAAGCTCCCTTCATCTCTGACCCGGCGAGTTTGATTGCGTGGCAGGCACTGCCAAAGATGAGCTCGTATAGGTACTCAACCCAGCAACGTTCAAACATGCTTTGCATGAGCCCTGTATCTAATAATAGCATGTTGCCTACTTAAATCCTATCATGTCAGGGGAGAAGAGATCTTGGTCCAAGTAAGGGTAGTAATCCAATGAACATTCTGATTAGGATACCGCAAGCGAGATGTAGATTGGGTATTGTTCTATTTAGATAGAGGGGGGTTTAATTGGAGGATAAACAGTCATGCTTTGCATGGGCGTCATAATTCACATTGGTTCACTATCCAATGGATTCCCACCAAATTAGGAGAGGAATCTCAGTCCAAGCATGGGCAATACCCAACAGTTGTGTCCCACATTATGATGCCTTTTTCTCATATATGAGGTGGGTCAGATGTCAGCTCCGCCTCACATGTAAGAAAAAAAAGAAAAGAATGAACGGTCAAGAGAAACTGACGATGGGCCTGATCTTTAGGACAAGGCATTGAAAGAGCCTAAGTAGCTTGGTGTTGCACACGTATGACACAGTGGCTGGTGGAAACAAATAGAGCCATAGAATTGCACTTGTTCTAATGCAACTTCACATTCCTCGCAATTGTCCTCATTAAGAGGGGATTCTCAAATCACTGTGGTTGTGAGCTTATGGTCGTTCGCAGGGCGGCTCACAATATCAATGGCTCTGGTAGCCATATATATATCTGTTGCGTGTGGAGGACACATGTAGAAGGCTCGCCATCCTCTCTTGCAAACTTTCTTTTATGTGGTGGAATTATCTGATACGTGGCCCCGCATCTTTGGACACCATGTAGGTTTTTTTTGGATTCATTGAGTGGTCCTGGTTCGTTTATCCAGACATCCATCCGTTGGGCCACTACCTTTTTGGGCCCATCAGATAAACACGGTCCACTTCTATAAATTTAAGGCTCGAGGACATTTATAAACATGAAGAGTTTTCCAAGGACCACATATGCCAATCTGCCTCCTGTATAGAGATATTTCAGATTCGTGCATGGGCGGGCCACAACATGTCAATTACCCGGCCAGTCGTTTTAACTCCTTCAGTGGGTCACACGTCATTTTCCCCTTAGTGACAAAATTATACTTCAGACAGACCTATGCATCAAGTCCTCGGCATATGCATATGAAGACTTGAGGCTCTTCAAGGCTTTCCAACGGACGCGGATTGGCTACCCTACTGACAGATTAAGTAGCGAGACTGCAACTGAAGTGACATCACCAAGTTCTACTGACAGGTTAAGTAGCGAGACTGCAACTGAAGTGACATCACCAAGTTCTGTGGGCCCACCATGATATATGTTTTGTATCCACGCCGTCCATCCATCTGGAGAGATCATTTTAGGGTAAGATCCAAAGCTCCAGTGGACCCCACCACAGAAAACAGTGGGGAGAGTGATGCCACCGTTAAAAACCTCTAAAGGCTACAAAAGTTTTCGATCAAGCTGCTATTTCTGTTTTCCCTTCTTTAATGTCTTTGTTAACTTTTTGACAGGTTGGATTTCGAAAAAACATCATGGGCCTTAGGAAGGTTTCAACTGTAGGCATCAATCTTCCTGCTGTTTTCTGTGGTGGGGTCCACTAAAGCTTTGGATCTGCCTCGTTCTTTGGCTCTTGCCTTAAAATGATATTTCTGTGGCTCATGCCTTGAAATGATATCTTCAAATGGATGGACGTTGTCGATACAACACATAGATCTGATCTCCAAAGATGATTCTTCAGCTCTCTTTCTCTCTCCCTTATATAGAAGCCAGGAGGTCGGTGGCTAGGTCGGTGGAGAAGGTGTTACGCAGCTGCGTACATAACAGCAGCAGAAAATGCAGAGACAGCTGCGTTTGGATCGAATTTTGGGACAGTGGACGTTCAAGAAACACTTTTTGTCTCCAGGCCCAGGGTAAAGACCCCCCTCTGCAGGTTCTGGATGGTTTGGATCAACCATCTAACAACGAACGGTGGCCCACAACACCCTGCAACGTCCTGGAAAACCAGACGTGCATACGGTGCAAAAATTCCTATGCTGTGATGCTCAGTGGGCTCTATAATGATGTTTTCAGGAACATCCACCCGCTAGTTAGATTCCTGGAGAAAAAACAGTCAGAAATGAGTGGTTTTGGTCGAGTTTTGGTGCGGTCCACTGTATCAAATCAACTCATCGTTCGTCCTACGTTTTCCGGCGATCTACGTGTGTACGTGTGAATGGGGCCAAAAAGATGTCTTGTATAGGGTCGTATCCACCCCCTGGAGCATATGGACGGTCCAGATCTTTCATCTGGATGATAGGTGGGGCCCACTGACCAAACCCGGCCGGACAACGTCTGGCCGCTGGACGCCTGCATGAGAGAGAGATGGGTTAGCATGTCTTTGACCGGACTGACCGTACGGTGCACAACCGGTGCGTGTACCCTATGTACACGCAATGTACATGTGGGGTCCACTGTGATGTATATGTAAAATTCACTCCATCCATTTGTTTTGTCACCCCTTTTAAGGGGTTGAGAGCAAAATTGAAGCATATCTAGACATCAGGTGGGCCCCAGATCAGTGAATTGTGGTCTGATCTGTCTGTTGGGCCACTTCCACAAAGATCCAACGGTTGAAATTTGACGTGTACGGTTAATTTAGGGTCCTCAGGCCAGATATAAAGTCTTGAGCCAAACGGATTGTGGGAACCTTGTGATCTTGCATTCAGGACGACTTTCAAGCCTCTGGGAATTTAATTGATTGATTTTCTCGGATCTTTGGCAAGTAAATTCTTTGATCTTGGTCCTTTGGGATCCGTCCATTGCCTTGGTGATTTTTGAGTGTTAAATCCATGCCTTTAGTACCTTTTTTCAGTCCAAGCTCTTAAATTCACATTGTAACAAAAAAATGATTAAAATAGGATGTTAAAAAGTATCATGTTCGTAAAATCATGTATTACTAGGGTCTAATATGCAATATTTGACCCTCAACAACTTCTTCCTATCCGACTCATGATGGAGGTCGGAAGCGACCAATGTTGTGGAACCAGAGATGTGAGAAGGTGCTAGCCTTAATGTTCCGAGTTGCCGGCTTCTGCTGGAGGTAGCGGGTGCGTCAGAAGGCTCGGGGGGCTCCTAGACCGTTGGTCCCACTGCTTGCTTGACCCTTTGCGAGGGTCGGGGCACTAGTTGTTCCAACAACTGCTTTATGGAATTCATGTTATTGTTCAACGCTTTGACTTGTTGTTCGAGGGAGACCAGCCGTCCTCCCCAATTATGGGATTGTTGCACCAGCCATACAGGCGTGGAATCAGCCTGCAGCTGGGAAGTGGAGTCCCGGTGGCTAGCAGACTGTTCTGGTGGTGCAAGATCGGGTGCAACAAAGGAGGTCTGGGCCTTCTTCTTCCCTTTCGCCATCGTTGAAGTTATGGTGAGATGAGAGCAGCTTTTAATGTAGGTTACAACAGATGATACCAAACTGTTGATGCAGAAATTTGATTAGCCTTCCTTAGACCTTCATGTACCTTCACAAGGGACAGACAAAGGAGACCCTAGCTAGTACAAGGGACCCTCCGATGCCTAAGTCAGGTAGGGAATTCGGGTCTAGTCGAGTGAAGGGTTTTAGGCTAGAAATAGTCCGTACCTTTCACCATTAGAGGCCTCTCTATTTATAGCTTATGAGAAGCAGTAGCATGAGTGGATCTTTCTTTTTTGGTAAGCGGTATTGTAGGTATAATCGGATCTCGGATCAATAGGATGAAACTCCGAGATCTCTGGCGAGGATTAAGATCTTGAATACGTCGAAGATATCCTCAGAGATCTTGGGAGAAGATGTCGGAAGGATCTCTCTTAGATGGGAGTAGAAGATCGACCTGGGTGATGCTGACCCGGGTGATACTGACCTGGTGTCGACCTGAATTATACCAAGCCGCCTTCCTAGTCAAATAGGAGAATAGGGCTTCTGATGAACTCTGGAGATCTTCGAATTGACAGAGGTGGTGCTCTTGCGGGCATGTTACTCTGCCTTGGACCTAGAGTTGGAAGCTGATCCTTGTGGAATCCGAGCTTCGTGTTGGCCTTTCACGAGGCCAAGCTCAGAAGGTTCCGACCCGACCTTTCATTATAGGTCTGTCCATTTTTTCCCCATAACACAATCACGTAGGTAAACAAAATTCACAACCATACATGATCATATAGCCATATGAATATCATATGACCCTATGACTTAAGGCACACAAACAACACTTGATCACATGATTTGGTGCCTACCCACACACCACATGATCACACGATCATGAGCCACACATACAATACAAGATCACAAGGTTTAGGGGTTATCTATACGTCATAAAATCACATGATTCGGAGCCCCACATTCAGCACAAAATCATAAACAAAAGTGGCCCCAAATTTCATCATAGATCACACAATTAATAGCCATATATACGTCACAGATTCTATACTTAGTGAGCCCCACAATTTACGCAAATATCATGAATCTAATTGTCCAGCGAACAATGCATTGATGACACATTAGGCCCCACTTCCAACGGGCCACTTTGAAATTTTTATCGAGTTGATATTTGTGTTTTTAAGTTCTTCAGGTAGGATGACTTATGCATGGTTTAGATGACATATAGACCTCATAGTGGGGCCACATCCAGCCCATAGGTTGGATGGTAAATAAACGTCATAATGAGGCCTACAACAAGTCCCACCCTAAAAAAATGGACAGTTATAATATATCACATACATCATGGTAGGCCTTGGAAAATATTCAACGGTGGTCTAAGCTATTGGCAGCACACAACGTCATAAGGGGGTTCCCTTAACCTGCTGTTATAATGGATGTACAAGATATATTTCTCACCCACATCATGGTGGGGCTCACATGAGTTGAAAAAACTGATGGATGGAGGGATTTACAACACACCATCAAGGTCAAATGTGAGAAGGCTTCAGCAGTGGACATCATTTTTCCTACAATTTGTTAGAGCGGGGTCCACCATGCTGCATCAAAGGCGTGCTTCAATGGCGTGTGTGAATTACAACAAGTTTTGAACGGTGTGGTCCATGTGAGATTTGGATATACTTCAATTTTGAAGCCATGCTCTAAAATGAGCTGATAAAATAGATGGATGGCTGGACACAATGCATTCATCAAGGTGGGGTCCATAGTGGGGCCCACATTACGGACAATTTGGATGGTAAATCAACATTGCATGGGTCCTAGGAAACTTTCAACGGTGGAGAATCAACCTTCACTATTTCAAAATTCACTTGAGATATGGATCCACCTCATTTTTCGGCTTGTTCCTAGAGGTGGGTTCCACTTATGTGGTGGGGCCCACAACCCAGCAAGCCAACTAGGTAGTGTGGATGAAAATTATATACATAACAGTGGGGCCACAACACACTCAAGTGCTGTGAGCCCCCTCTCCTTTAGCTTTCTTTTCTTCTCATTTTTTTTCTTCTTTTTACATCACTCTAAAACCCAGAGAGGCTTCCAACAGTTTGTCCCACCTAGGATTTGGACCTATTCCGTTTTTGGAACTCATGTTCTTACACAACTAGCCAAAATGGACGAACGATTAGGATCCAATACATATACCATGGTGGGTCCCACCCATTGGATGGTCAACGTTGACGTAAAATGCATGTCTCACGGTGGGGTCCATAGCTGCAATAGCCACTACTCATCACAGTGGGCCTTACGTTTCAACAGTGTATGTCATTATCCCTACTATTTTTTAGTGGTGGGGCCACCAGAGTTTTAGTTTAGATTGATATTTATATTTTTTTCATCTAATCTTTAGGACCCTATTAACAGGTTGGATAGAAAATAAACATTATGGTGGGCCATTTGCTCATATGGTAGACCGTTGCACACTGTCTGCATAGCATAGCCGCCCTGTGATGGGTCCTGTATAATGCCCCGAAACTCGGCGCTTGGGTGTGAAGACTCAAATCCCTCGTCCCAGGGTATTAACACTAAAATGGTCAAGTGCAATGTCACTGACATTGACGACACCACAATATTTGTTGCTTGAGTACAATGCTCTAGTTGTACAAACTTGAGTGTCACATGTGGGAAAAATCCCTCAAGTGTGCACTTAGTCAAATTAACATTCATATCATATAAAAATAAGTCAAAGTAGCACATTTCAAATAAATTCAATAGATATTAAATAGAGAATATGATAAATAAAATGCAAATATCCCAAATATATAAATCCAAATTGTGCCACATGGACCACCACAAACCATAAACAAATTAAAGTACGAAATGTGTCAATATTAAGGGAAAGTCATTAAAAGAAACTAACGACTCGAACTTCTAAAGCTCAACCAGTTAAGGTTGCTCCCCTCAATCATCCATCTCTTTATTGATCTCTATCTCGGTGATCCTAAGCTTTGCGGTCCATCTACCTGCATCCATTATTTGGTTTTTGAATTCGAGATATGATTGGCCAATTTAGAAAGAAATTTATTCAAGATTACATAATGACATATTAATTAGGTATATTTTCTTTAAAAATATAATAAAATAACTGTTGTTTATAATGCGTCTTGTTTAAATGCATGAATGCGTGAATGTTCTTCACCTTGAGGATGCACATCTAACTAAACCAAATGCAAATGAATTAGTCTTTCAAACAGTTGACCCATTCATATAGTAACATGAGATTAGGTCTTTTAAATAGTCAACTCAACTCACAGTTAAAAGAGACGGGTCTTTTAAACAATCGACCTAGCTCATAATTAAAAGGGATTGAATCTTTCAAACAGTCAGGCCAACCCATTGTCATAAGAGGTTGGGTCTTTCAAACAATCAACTCAACTCATAATAATAAGAGACGAGTGTTTTAAACAATCGAGTCGTCCCGCATGTCATGAGTGCATGATTAATTCAACATTTATTAGTCCGACTCCCAAACAACCATTTAATGAGCCTTTACAACTAGTGGTCCTAAGGGTTGATAACCCTAAGTGCAGGGCTGTGATGTAGTAATCTCTATGAAACCAAGGTTGATCCACATAAAGATTGGTGAGAATACAATTAAAACTAATTAGGTTGTCTGGGTTTTTAATTTAGTGAAATAAAAATAGTTAAAATAATTAATAAAAAATGACTAACAATCCATGAATCATCAATCAATAGAACTTGAACTTAATTCATCTTCTTGAGTTGATAATTCAACTAGAACTAGATTTCAATACATTCTACTCGGAAGATAACACAATAGAATCAATCACAAACATAAATATAGATTAGAATTACGATAGATTGATTTCTCATGAAGATCTAAGCAATCAATCATAGGGAATTAAAAACATCTAATATACCTATATACGACAATAGATCAATCAATTTTATAGATTGATTCATTCTCCAATTTACGAATTTAATCACATTTAATTACAATTTAACACAAAAAATTAAAACTTTCATTGAAAACAAATTAAAAATAAAAAATTCATCAAAATGTTCATCATTTAGCCCTAGTTAAGAGATTAGCTCCCTAGCTAAGATATTAGCCAAGCATGACTAACATTTTAAATAAAAATAAAAGAAAAGTATGAAAAATAAATTAGAATAAAAAAAAATTGAAGAAAAAGGATGGTTCCGTGAAGGCTTCACCGCCTATTTATCTCTCTCCCAAGCCTTAACTGTAACACCCCAAAATTCAGTACCCGAGTTTAGGAACTCTAATCCAAAATTTGAGGGTGTTAGATAAATAATCAATGAATACTTCCTAATTACACTTTTTTTTAATACAGATCTGAAGGTACACATTTACGAGAATAAATTCAACCATACTATAATTCTTATTTCTTTTAAACATAAAAGTTCAACTAATCATTTAATGCTACTCAAGTAGAAGCTTATTACAAATATCTAGATTTGTTACATAAAATGTAAATAAAGTTAAACTAAAATGAAAGCATTAACAACATAATCCCAAGTTATTTGTAGTCTTTCATTAATATGGTTGGAGAGGGTCAATGCCCTACTCATAGTGATGATTATTTTTTAAGATTAACACAATTTAAGTAATTCCTTAAAGTAAGATAATATAAAGGTTCTAATACTTTTCGTACTCCATCACTACGAATGGTATCAATACGTGCAACCAATCTACATGAATGCATGCTTAACATAGTGTGTGTGACCCATCATATATAGCAAGAAACACATTGTGGAATATAATTCATAAAAATTTGGCTTGCTCCGTATCCCATAACTACGGAGATTCATTGGCGTATGAAGGGGGATGTGCTCGCTTAAAGTGGTTTTTGGGTTCAGGTTTAGGTTCGATGTGTGGTGTGCTCTTGACCTCTTCACTTCTTCTTCTTTCCTTCTCCTTTCTCTTTGCCTCCCTTTCTTTTATCTCGTCCTCTTTCCTCTTTTTCTCTCTTCTTTTCTTTCTTTCTTTCTTTCATTTCTTTCATTTCATTTCTTTCTTTCGTCTTCCCTTGCTGGAAATTCCAGTAACTAACTAGGGTTCGAGCCTTTTTTTGGTTGAAGAATTGACTATGGTGAGGGGAGGCAGCTAACCTAATTTGGATTAGGTGAGAGGGGTGAGTGTAGTGTATTGTAACATATGCATTGGTTAAGGGGAAAGCGAGAGGTGAGGTGTCATGTCCAAAGAGTATATGTCATGTATGAGAAGGTGAGGTGGGATGTATGTGAGTGAGGTGGCTAGAAGAGAAATTAAGTGGAGGTATTAGTGGGGAGTGATGTAAGAGGAAAGTAAGAGAGAGGATGAGTTGGGTTTGTAAAATGGACTCGTGGGCCCGCGGTATGGGCTTGGGTCCGAACCCCCAGGAGAGTCTCATACTACATTCCAAATGGTTTCTCTTTGCGCACATAGGGATTCGAGATTCTTTGCATGATACCGCATACGTTCGGGGGTGTACGGAGGAGGGATTTAGGCCTACGCATAAGGAGGGTCACACTCATGCTTAGGGGTTATGCCGCACACCCGCCCGGGGCCAGGAAACACGTGCTCAAGGGCATGAATACATATATGCGCATACATTAGGGGAGTTTTCGAGCAACGGGCATACGTACACACAATGGGAGAATATAAGGGAAGGACCATAGTGCGCACGGGGATCGAGAGCACATGTACACAAGCGAGCATGCATGAAAGGCTAGGGTGCTCGCATAAAGGGTGTGGTTGCACACATATGGAAGCTGCAGAAGGTTCAAGTAGATTCCGGGCAAACCAAGGGTATTGCATAAAGCTCCCTTCATCTCTGACCCGACGAGTTTGATTGCGTGGTAGGCACTGCCAAAGATGAGCTTGTATAGGTATTCAACTCAGCAATGTTCAAACATGCTTTGCATAAGCCCTGTATCTAATAATAGCATGTTGCCTACTTAAATCCTATCATGTCGAGGGAAGAGAGAGCTTGGTCCAAGCAATGTAATATCCAAAGAACATTCTGCTTAAGATACCGTAAGCGAGATGTAAATTGGGTATTGGTCTATTTAGACAGAGGGGGGTTTAATTGGAGGATAGACTACGGTGAGAGATGCAGCAAATCGAGTAGATAGTGGTCCACAAAACCACCTTCCAAAACATGCTTTGCATGGGCCTCATAATTCACAATGGCTAACTATCCAATGGATTCCCACCAAATGAGGAGAGGAATCTCAGTCCAAGCATGGGCAATACCCAACAGTTGTGTCCCACATTATGATGCCTTTTTCTCATATATGAGGTGGGTCAGATGTCAGCTTCGAATTGTACTTGTTCTAATGCAACTTCACATTCATTCCTCTCAATTGTCCGCATTAAGAGGGGATTCTCAAATCACTGTGGTTGTGAGCTTATGGTCATTCGCAGGGCGGCTCACAATATCAAAGGCTCTGATAGTTGTATATATCTGTTGCATGTGGAGGACACATGTAGAAGGCTCGCCATCCTCTCTTGCAAACTTTCTTTTATGTGGTGGAATTATCTGATACGTGGCCCCGCATCTTTGAATACCATGCAGGTTTTTTTGGATTCATTGAGTAGTCCTGGTTCGTTTATCCATATATCCATCCGTTGGGCCACTACCTTTTTAGGCCCATTAGATAAACACGGTCAACTTCTACAAATTTAAGGCTCGAGGACATTTATAGACATGAAGAGTTTTCCAAGGACCACATATGCCAATCTGCCTCCTGTATAGATATTTCAGATTCGTGCATGGGCGGGTCACACGTCATTTTCCCCTCGGTGACAAAATTATACTTCAGATAGACCTACGCATCAAGTCCTCAGCATATGAAGACTTGAGGCTCTTCAAGGCTTTCCAACGGACGCGGATTGGCTAGCCTACTGATAGGTTGAGTAGCGAGACTGCTACTGAAGTGACATCACCAAGTTCTGTGGGCCCCACCATGATATATGTTTTGCATCCACGCCGTCCATCCATCTGGAGAGATCATTTTAGAGTAAGATCCAAAGCTCCAGTGGACCTCACCACAGAAAACAGTGGGGAGAGTGATGCCACCGTTAAAAACTTCTAAAGGCTACAAAAGTTTTCGATGAAGCTGCTATTTCTGTTTTCCCTTCTTTAATGTCTTTGTTAACTTCTTGACAGGTTGGATTTCTAAAAAACATCATGGGCCTTAGGAAGGTTTCAACTGTGGGCATCAATCTTCCCGCTGTTTTCTGTGGTGGGGTCCACTAAAGCTTTGGATCTGCCTCATTCTTTGGCTCATGCCTTAAAGATATCTACAAATGGATGGACGTTGTGGATACAACACATACAACATAGCGGGGTCCACAGAAATTGGTGACGTCACTTCAGTAGCTAGTCTTGCTGCTCAACCTGTCAGTATCTAATCTGCATCCCCCAAACATGCATATATAATATATCCAATCAACAAGGGTTATCATCCTCCAAATGCCAACCAGTATAGTCATAGCCTGCAAGTTCATATATAAGACACATTACAATAATCATGGCTCCTCAATCTATGTATATGACCATTATGTGATCTAAAATCATGAAGTCATGCATATGTTCTTTCACATGTTCCATACACACATGCCATGTATATAATTAACCATAATACGTTTGCATACATGCACATTTAGTGAATCATAATACCATTATGAAATGTGCATGTACTTGGGTAACCCTATTATAAATATACAAAGTATGCATAGTCATACAAGTTTATATTATCTACTTATTGCATAATCACATTTAAGGATTATATGATTCAATGATCATTATACCAAAGCTAGTTTACACATTCCAATGCATTTAAGAATCGTGAAACATCAATTATAACATGACATTTAGTGACACATTTAAGAGGCCATATTCTTAGTGCATTAACATACTATTTAGTGGACACAATGCTACATCCCATCACTAGGTTGGGTGACCATAATTTACTTCATTTATCATATAGTCAAGTACTTACAATCTATCAGATCTATCACTACCACTTAGCGTATAAGTAAACATCTAAAATCATATGATTCATAACATATATAATTAAATTATGTATTCAATATATTGTTTGAAGTTGAGCATCATATATAATATATTACAGTTTACTTCATATAATCACATGGTTATGCATATATCATGGGTCCACCTAAAGAAATAGCCATACACATATCACAAGTTCATATGGTCGGGTAGCCATATAATTTCACATAATTAAGTAGTCCCATATCTATTACAAGGTTCCAAGGTCAAGTGGCCACTCAATTAATATTCCTTCACATAACCAAATGTCACATGCGTATTTTACAAATCCTCTATTTCAAGATATTAAGCAACTAGCATTGTTCATATGTTCGAGTGGTCATACCATTATCTTAAGTTCACATAATTCCATGATACTTAATCATTATAGCACGTATGGTTAAATGTCAATATCGCATCACAAGTATACCTAGTGTAGTAGTTATATAAATATTATAAGTTTACTTAGGTAAATAACTACATATATCACAACTTATATGGTTTGATGGCCACATAAATATCACAAGTTTTTTACTTCAAGTGGCCCTACAATTACCACAAGTCCATTTAATTTAATGGGCACATGATTTTATTAGATTATATATCAAATTAGTCTCACAATTATCACAAGTTTATATGCTCAAGTAACTCTATGTGCATATATGAGTATAGGGTTTAGTAACCATACATAGGTTTAAATTCACGTAATTAAGTGACTTCAAATGCATCATATAATTACATAACCGATTGCCTTACTTTGATGATTTCACAATTTATCGTTATTTAAACCTTAACATTCCACATGATTGAGTGGCCACATATTGCACACTTCACATAATTAAGTGGCCTCTCTTACATCATATAATCACTTAGATTAAAGGTCATCTGCCCAACTTGACTTCATATGCTTTGGTGACCATATGCATCACATAGTTGCATAGTTAGGTGGCTACATTTTCACTACTATATTGCTTAATTTATGGCCATATCCTTCGTATTAGAAGGTGAAGTGGTTACACTTATGTCACATAATCACATATTTAAAGGCTTAGATATACAACTCAATTTCTCATGGTCGAGTGACCATACATATATCATATGATCATATATATAGTGGATGTCCATCAATACAATTTAAGTTCACATAGTTAAGGGCCTTGTATACAACACATGATCGTATGGTTAGACGACCATATATATTTTATGTGATTAAGTAGACAATTCATCACATGATTACATGATTTATTAGCTAAATATATGTCACTACTTTATATAATGTCCATACATGCATCACTTTTTCGCACGAGTCCTGATATTCATCACAATTACACATTGTTGATGTAGAATTCTAGTTAGCCTTCCCTAGACTTTCGTGTACCTGCACAAGGGATGGACAAAGGAGACCTTAGCTAGTACAGGGGACCCTCCGATGCCTAAGTCAGGTAGAGAATTCGGGTCTAGTCGAGTAAATGGTTTTAGGTTAGAGATTGTGCATACCTTTCACCATTAGAGGTCTCTTTATTTATAGCTTATAAGAAGCAATAGCATGGAGCGGATCTTCCTTTTTGGTAAGCGGTATTGTAGGTAGAATCGGATCTCGGATCAATAGGATGATACTTCGAGATCCCTGATGAGGATTTTAAGATCTTGAATACGTCGAAGATTTTATCCTCCGAGATATTGGGAGAAGATCTCGGACGAATCTATCTTAGATGGGAGTAGAAGACCAACTTGGATGATGCCGACCTAGTGCCAACCTGAATTATACCGAGCTACCTTCCTAGTCAAATAGGAGAACAGGGGCTCCTGATGAACTCTGGAGATCTTTGAATCGATGGAGGTGGTGCTCTTGTGGGCATTTTACTCCGCCTCGGACCTAGAATAAGAAGCCGACTCTTGTGAAATTCGAGCTTTGTGTTGGTCTTTCACGAGGCCAAGCTCACAAGGTTCCAACTTGACCTTTCATTATAGGTCAGTCCATTTTTCCCCATAACAGTAAGCCCCCTACTTCCAAGTTAGTAGAACAGGCTTGAGAAGTAGGTCGAACCTGGTCAAATCAGATTATTATTGCTTGGCTGTCGGGTCGTCTTGCCATTAATGTTGAATAAGGTAGCGGGTGCGGGTATCGAGGTGTCCCAGTAATTATAGTACTACACTCTCGAGGTGGTGTGCCACGTCACGAGGTCACATGGGCTGTCAGGGGCGACTTTTTGGCGCGAGATGAATGAGGCAACGATGTGTGGCCTGACCTCGGCCGTGGAGTTGTGCGGCAAGTGGGAGCACACCATGTGTCCAAATGGGAGAGTCGATGAGCCGCTCTTCGGTCGTGCATTGATTAGGAGCAAAAAATGCTCGTACACGTGGCTCCTCTATAAAAGGGGACGTCCTAATCGTCGGGCAGGGTTATGTGCCTCTCCCTGCTATCACGCTCTTCCCTCTTCCTTGGCGTTAAACGATTTTTGGCAACTCCATTTTTGGCGGCTGTCTCAGGGGATATTACCCTTCGGTGAGATCTATACCTGCCTTCCCCTCCTTTCCCCTTTATTTTCTTTTTCTTTCTCCTCATTTCCAGCATCCTTGGGCCCACAACCATGCCGGAAACCTCGGGCTCATGGGAGGGAACCCCAGGCAGTGATGGTGGGGCAAAGAATCTGCGTCCCATGTCGAACCCGCCATGAACCCTGATGATGATGAGCGACGTCGATTTTCGAACGTCGCAGGCTTCACGGGTGCTCGAATGGTCCCCAGCGGAGTGGCCCACTGAGGCGGAAGAGGACTTTCCAACGATGGAGGAGGATTGGGAATCCCCATCGGAGTTGGAGAAGGGGTCCGTAGAGTCCGTCTTAAGGGAGGATGACCTTGTGAGGATCAGGTCAGGGTACCATATCCCTAAGTCCGTGGTACTCCGAGCTCCCTCACCGGGCAAGCCTCCTGACGAGGCCCCTAAAGGAGAGGTGACCATTTTCCAGGTCACCCTCTAATGTGGCCTCAGGCTTCCTTTTCAGAGGATAGTGAGGTGAGTACTTGCGCATCTGGGTTTAGCTCCAGGGCAACTAATCCCCAATGCTTGGAGAGTGCAAGTGGGGTCATTCATCCTTTAGTTCGAGCTTGACTAACCCGTGCTAACGGTGGACAAGTTTCTTCACTATACCAAGTGAAATCTAGCCCTCTGCATGAGGGTTGGTATTACTTCTCTGCCTAATAGGGGACTGGCAAGGCCTTGATCACAGACGTCCTGACCTCTAATAAGAACTGGAAGAACAAATGGTTCTGGGCGTCGGGAGATTGGGAAGTGCCAGGACTGTCCAGGCTTTGCTCTTGGGTCCCGACTTCCTTCTCTGCGCCAGGTCGGTATTATCAGGACTTAGGTTCCTTTTTTTCTTTTTACTTGGTCATTCTCTGTACCCTAACGTATTATATCTTCTCTGTAGTTCTTTCCAAGTACCCTACCATGTTAAGTCCGAAAGCACTTGCTCAAGTCGCTAGAGCAAGGTCGGTGGAGACCGATCTGCGATCTTGGAGGGAGCTTTCTGCGCCCGAACTCCTGCTTAAATTAGGTCTTGATTTCATCTTAATAGGTATAATTTTTGCCTACTTTGGGGCTTAGCATATTTCATGAATTTGCTGCTAACCCTTATAGTTGTGTAGATGTGCTGGAGGCGAGGCCCGCGAAGCGCAAGGCACCAGCCCCAGCGGAGCTGGCCCAAAAGAAGAAGAAGAAGACGACCTCTAAAAGTGAGGGGAAGGTCAGACGTTCGTCCCCTGTGATCCAAGAGGTCGCAGTCGACACACCGACCTTGATTCCTTCGACTACCATTCCCGAGGTGGCTGAGGAGGTCATTGGGACGACTTTGGTTGTTGATGCTTGTTCTGCCGGGGCCTCGGTTGTCGTGGGGACGTCTGCCGAGCTTCTTATGCCCCAAGCGGGGGGCTTGTTCGGTGAAGAGGGTCAGAGGTCTCCTAAGTCAGCTTGAGCCTCGCTAGAGAGTCTCCTGCCCTGGGTAAATCGACATATCCCCAATGCCGAATTCGCCTGTGTAATGGATACGCCGCCAGACGGAATCATTGGTCAGATGATAAATTTTTTCTTTAAGGTGGATGACTCATCATTTTTTTCTTGTTTTAGTTTGGACATTGCTTCCCCTACTTTGTAGTACACTCCTTCCTTGCTTGATGTGCATTGTGAGCTGATGCACCTTTAGACGGAAGCAGAAGCGGCGTTGCCGAGGAAGGGCGTTGAAGCTAAGCAACTCCGTGCCAAGGCCACTCAGTCCAGCGCCAAAGCCGAGTAGCTTCGGTCTGCCTCGAAGGCTTAATCAGAGAGCTCGACGACCAAGTTGGGGGCCTCTAAGAAGCTGCTCAACGAGGCCTTAGAGAGGGGGGCCTGGTGGAAGTCTGACCTAGCTGCCTTGACACGTTCTTTCGACATGAAGATAAGGGAAGCCCAGATAATCGTTGCTTGGGCTCGAGTAGCTGCAGTGGAGGAGTTCAAGTCTTCCAAGGAGTACACGGAGGACAAAGACATTTTGTATAGTGCCAAGTACGGGAAGTGCCTCGAGGAGATAGAGGAGGCCCATCCTGAGCTCGACCTGTCAGCTTACGGGGAGGCGGACTCAAATCCCGAGGTGCCTCTAAAGGATTCACCCTTCAAGCAACCTTTTGTAACTTAATGGCTTTTGCTTTTTCTCTTACAGCTATAATTTTTTCTTTTTTGTTGTTGATGTAATGTGCTCCTCGGAGCTTTATTAACACAATAAATTTTTACTATTTTGTTCGTTTGTGCAGATTTTCTAAGTAGGAAGGGCGGCTTATCCGTTTCAGGTCGTGATGTCCAAGTAGTTTTTCGTAGGTCGGATACGCGAATTACGTAGCATAAGTAGCGGCAATAGTATATGGTCTGACCTCTTCTTGAAGGGTCGGCCAATTAATGAGGGCTATTCTTCCCATGTATCATGGGAGGCCCTTAGTAGACTTTTAGTAGATGGTCCATTTGTAGATATCGAAGTAGAAAGCAAAGTTGTCTTGACTTGGTGATTTTATTGAAATTAAAGTAGAAAGAAAACTTTTCATGCTGGAATAAACATAGTAGGTAAGTAAATCTTGCACTCGGGACAGGTTGACCCCTATGCGTAGTAGATTTTGAGGTGGTCAGCATTCCACGGATGCGATAGGGGTCGACCTTCCAGTCCTCGAGTCGATACGATCCTGGTCGGCTCATGCTTATCACCACATAGGGTCCTTCCCAGTTCGGTCCCAAGTATCTCGAGTCAGGTTCCTTGGTGTTCTGGAAGGTTCTTCGGAGGACTAGGTCCCTAGCTTAGAATCTTCTTATTTTTACCCCTGAAATTGTAGAAACGTGTGACTTGTTATTGTTGAATCGCAATCTTGACTCGCGCTTGCTCCCTTTTTTCCTCGATGAGGTCGTGATCCAGTTCCATCAGTTCGGCGATCTGCTCTTCATCGTAGGAGCGGGTCCGAGTAGTCGGGAGTCCAATCTCAACCGGGATAACGGCCTCAGTACCGAAGGCTAAGGAAAAAGGAGTTTCTCCTATGGTTGTCTAGGCAATAGTTCGGTACGCCCAGAGGACGTGAGGGAGCTCTTTAGCCCATGATCCTTTGGTTTTTTCAAGCTTTGCCCAGAGGTAATTTTTGATAATCTTGTTGACTACTTCGATCTGTCCGTTGGCCTACTGGTGACGAGGTGACGAGTAAATGTTTTGGATCCCGAGGTTCTCGCACATACTTAGGAACTGCTTATTGTTGAATTATTTCCTGTTGTCCAAAATGATCGTGCGGGGGATCCCGTACCTGCATATGATGTTCTTTCAGACGAAGTCCATAATCTTCTACTCGGTGATCTTGGCTAGGGGCTCGACCTCGGCCCATTTAGTGAAATAGTCGACCGTGACAACCACGAACTTGGTATCTCCTTCACTGGTTAGTAAGAGCCGATGATGTCGATCCCCTATTGGGTGAATGACTATGGTCCGGTCATAGGAGTCAGTTGTTCGGGTGCTTGTTAGGGTATTGCCCCAAACCGTTGGCATTTGTCACATTTCCAAACATGCTGTCGGGCGTCCGCTTGAATGATCGGCCAGAAATACCACTGTTGAATGACCTTGTGGGCAAGGGCTCGGCCGCCGGAATGATTTTTGCAAATGCCTTCGTGGATCTCTTTTAGGACGTACTTAGCCTCCTCGGGTCGGAGGCACCTGAGATAGGGGAGGAAGAATCCCTTTTTGTAGAAGATGCCCATACCATGGTGTAACGAGCAGCTTTGGCTCGGAGCTTGCATGCTTATGGATGGTTCTTAGGCAACTTTCCCTCCTTGAGGTAATCGGTTATTGGATCCATCCAGGTTGGCTTTGAGTTTATCGGGAGAACCGTTGCCGGATTTGACTCGTTGACGCTCGGTTTGGTAAGGAACTCGATCGAAATAGATCTTGGGATATCGTCCTCATCTACAGTGGCCAATTTTGCTAATGTGTCTACTTTAGAGTTTTTCGCTCTAGGGATCAAGCTAATACTGCACTTCATGAACTTGTCGATCAGCTCTCGGGCTTTTTACAAGTAGGCCTTCATTCTTTCCCTTTTAGCCTGGTACTTGTTCACTATTTGGTTGATGACGAGCTGTGAGCCGCTGTGAACTTTCAGATGTACAGCTCTCATGGTGACGTCCGACTTGAGCCCGTCTAGTAGCACTTCGTACTTTACTGTATTGTTTGATGCTTGAAATTCAAATCTTAAGGCATATTGTACACATGTCTGGTCGGGGGCTTCTAGAACTATACCGGCATCGTTGCCTTTAGAATTGGATAAGCCATCGACGTAAAGCGTCCACGTCAGTTGATCTGGGATAGCCGTCTGGTTCTCAGCCTGGGTGGGCTTCATGTCAGGACTAGACTCCAGCTCTGAATAACTCAGCTCGAGAGGATCTAGCTCGACATGACCCAACTCGAGAGGAACCAGCTCGATAATGAAATTAGCTACCGTTTGGGCTTTGATTGTTATTCGGGGTTGATATTTAATGTCGAACTCATTAAGCTCAATCACCCATTTTGTTAGTCTCTCCGACACTTCAGACTTCTGTAGTACTTGGCGGAGATATTGATTGGTTAGAACGATAATGGTATGGGCTTGGAAGTACGACCGTAAGCGCCGGGATGAAACGATAAGGGTTAGCGCCAACTTTTCTATGTCTGGGTACCTGGTCTCGGTAGAGACCAAGGCCTTGATGACTAGTACACTAGGAGCTGTTTCCCTTCATGTTCCCTGATCAGGGTCGAGCTAATTGCTGTTGTTGAAACTACCAGGTATAGCAACAATGGTTCTCCTTGTTCTGGCTTCGAATGTAATGGTGGTGACCCCAGGTATTGCTTGAGTTGCTGAAAGGTGAGCTTGCACTCCTCCGCTCATTTTGTCTTCTACTTCCCTTTTAATTGCTTGAAGAAGGGAAGACATTTGTCTATAGCTCGAGATACGAAGTAGTTCAATGCGGCTACTCTTCCTGTAAGGTATTGGACTTCTTTCATCGTTCTGGGCGAGCTCATGTCGAGCAGGGCTCAAATTTTATCAGGGTTCGCCTCAATTCGTCTTTGGTTGACCAAGAATCCGAGTAACTTACCAGAACTGACACCGAAAGCACATTTGCTCGGATTCAATTTCATCTTATACTCCTGAAGGATCTTAAACATCTCTTCGAGGTCAGAGATATGGTCTGCAGCTTTAATGCTCTTGACGAGCATATCGTCAACGTAAACTTCCATAGAGCGTCCAATCTGGTGGGCAAATATTTTGTTGACGAGCCTTTGGTACATGGCTCCAGAATTCTTTAGTTCGAAAGGCGTGACCTTGTAGGAATAGAGTCCTTTATTGGTGACAAAGGTCATCTTCTACTTGTCATATGGGTGCATTGCAATTTGGTTGTAGCCTGAATATGCATCCATGAAACTTAAAAGCTCATGCCCAATCGTGCTATCGACAAGTTGGTCGATCCTGGGTAAAGGGAAGCTATCTTTGTGGCAGGCTTTATTCAGGTCAGTATAATTAACACAGACCCACCATTTTCCATTGAACCTCTTAACCAACACTACATTATCTATCCAGCTTGGATAATAGGTCTCTTCGATGAAGTCAGCTTTAAGAAGTTTTTTGACTTCTTCTCAAATTATGGTGTACTGTTTGGGGGGTTTGAACACCCTTCACTTTTGTCGGATTGGTCGATGGTTAGGGTCGACATTCAACCTGTGGATCATGACTTTTGGACTGATGTCGGGCATATCCTGATGAGACCATGCAAATTCATCAGCGTATCGTTGGAGGACTACGGTGGCATCAGGGATGACCCGATCTGCACCATTCGGGTTGGATCCGAATCATCGAGCGGGAGGAGTACAAGGTCCTCCGTAGGACATCCTCTTTCGGTTAAGTCTTCTCGGTGATCGAGGGAGGTGATCGCCATTGCATGTTGCTGGATCCGTAATGTCATGATATAGCATTGTCGAGCTTCCTGTTGGTCTCCTCTGACTAGTTCGGCACCATGCTTGGTGGGGAACTTCATTGCAAGATGGTACATTGACACAACGGTCCACGAAGCACTGAGTAAAGGTCGTTTAAGAATGACATTGTAGACAAACGGGCAGTCTACCACTATGAAGTCAATCATAGTCGTTATCTGGTTCTGCCCATCCCCAACTGTGACTGGGAGCTGGATCGACCCTTCTGAAGTGATCTTGTCTCCAGCAAACCTGAGCATGAGAGTTTTGACGGTTTGGAGTCGAGGTCGTCCTACTCCCATCTTGTTGAATGCTTTGGTGAAGAGGATATTGGTTGAGCTTCTGGTGTCTACCAAGATCCAAAACACTTTACGGTTAGCTATAGTCATAATAACCACAAGTGCATCACTGTGGGGATGATGGACTCCTCGGGCGTCCTCTTCGATGAAGGTCAGATCGCAAGATTTTACCTTATGCTCTTTCGAGGGTCTGTTGGTGACAAGGATCTGATGCTCTGAGCTGGAATAGCTGATACTCCTGGTGTGGGCTCTTCAAGCTAGGTTCGAGTCTCCTCCTCCCGCAGGCCCGCCGAAGATGGTGCGGATTTCTTCGGTTTGCTCGTTGTTGATGGGTTGCTCATTCTTTGAATCAACTAGTTCTTCTCTTATGTTGACATATTCTCGGAGGTGCCCTTTTCGAATGAGTACTTCGATTTCTTCCTTGAGGTCGAAACAGTCGCTGGTCGAGTGGCTGTGGTTTCGGTGGAAATGACAATATTTTCGTTTGTCTCGCCTGTCACCGTCGAACATCATCTTACTCGACCACTTGAGGATCCATTTATCTCGGACTTTCATGAGGACTTGCTCAAGTCCTCCTGTTGAGAGGAGTATATGAGATAAATCTACTGTTGGGCCGCTACTAGGGCGCTGACTCCTTTGTGGTATGTCTTCTTTCCTCCTCTTTTGTTCATTGGCCGAACTAGGTTCCTCCTTAGGCCGTTTTTCCTTGGCCGAGCTCCCCTTGCACCCAACCGCTCTTCCCAGGCCAACGACTTCCTCTGTGTTGGAGTATTTTTGGGCTTTGTTAAGGAGGTCGGCCATCATCGCGGGAGGGCTCTTGTCGAGCGAAATAAGAAATTTCCCTTCTCTCAGTCCTCTCATCATAGCGGTCCGTGCAATATCCTTTGAAGTGCTTGCACTTACATCGTTTCCAGGTTGAATTGCTTGATATAGTCCTTAAGCAACTCGCCTTCTTTCTGGATGATGTGGAGGAGATAGGAAGCCGGTTTGAGGCTTTCTTTCCCCCGATGAAGTTGGTGATGAAGGCTTTACTGAGCTGCGTGAAAGAACTAATCGATTGCAGCTTCAGTTGTCGAAAGCACTTCTGAGCTGCTCCTGTCAAGGTTAGTGAAAATGCGTGGCACATGACCGTGGTCGACGCACCATGTAATTCTATCCAAGCCCTGAAGGATTCTAAATGCTCGGCTAGGTTAGTGGTTCTAGAATATTAAGTGATCTGCGGTATATGGAATCTTAGTGGCAACTGCGCATGCATAATGTTGGCGGTAAACGGAGGCTCGGTCTCTTCCAGTATTGCCTCTACTAAGGTTGGAGCGTTCGTATGGTAGGCCTGCTGTATGTTGCAGATCTGGCCCTGTAGGTCATTCAGCTCGGCTTCCCAAGGGTCACTGCTTTCGACCATAACCTCAGTAGCTACCTCGAGAGCTTGATCGCACTTCTGTTCACAACCCCAAGTGTAGGGTTGCGATGTAATAATAATCTCGGTAAGACCTAGGTCAAATCCATAAGGACTGAACCTTGTACGTATTCTGAAAGTAACTAGAACTAGAACTAGAAAAAGATGAAATCTAAATCTGGAATAATTGAGAAAATAATTGTGATTAAAGTGAGTAAAACTAATGAAATTAAAGTTGGTAACTAGGGTGGCAAGGATCCACTTGTAGCAATTGGGAAGTTGCCTTGCATAATTCAAGGACGCAACTGGAATTAGAGTCCTATCTTATCCAGTTGGTAAGAAGAGATTTATCAGATCTCTGAACTTCTCATGGGTCTAATTATCAATAGATAAGAGTGGTGAAGATTTGGAAGTGATTTTGTCACCAAACCATGCCCAGGAGACAAGACAAACAACAACAATATACCAAACTCACAACCAATCATAAGAGAATTGAGAAGATTAGGAGGATTCCATCACCCAACCATGCCCATGTGATGATGGTGAACAATAGGATTGCTTAATTTCACAATCTCAATACATGAAAGGAAGATCTCTCAAGCTATCGCATATCTATTGTAATTTGAGTCACAACAAACTATTAAAAACTAAAAATATTCCTTCACAATCAAACTAGAATCCAAGAGAGTTTAATAACCATGAATTAAAGCATAGAAAAACACCCCATCACGTTATAAGCTTCACCTCCTAGCCCTAGCTAAGAGGTTTAGCCAATCATAGGCATGATTAAGCTAAAAATCTCTCAGAAAATAACATGATACAAGAATTAAGAGAAGGGAAGAAACAACTCTTCAGGCTGGCCGTTCACTCCACGCTTTCTCTCTCTCCCTCTCTCTCGTGCTCCACATCCAAGCCTTGCCTCCACGGCTCCACATCTAATGGATGATCTGATCTCCAAAGATGATTCTTCAGCTCTCTTTCTCTCTCCCTTATATAGAAGCCATGAGGTCAGTGGCTAGGTCGGTGGAGAAGGTGTTACGCAGCCGCGTACGTAACAGCAGTGGAAAACACGGAGACAACTGCGTTTGGATCGAATTTTGGGACGGTGGACGTCCAAGAAACACCTCTTGTCTCCATGGCCAAGGTAAAGACCCCCCTATGAAGGTTCTGGATGGTTTGGATCAACCATCCGACCACGAACGGTGGCCCACAACACCCGCAACGTCCTGGAAAACCAGACGTGCGTACGGTGCAAAAATTCCTGCGCTGTGATGCTCAGTGGGCTCCACAGTGATATTTTCGGGAAAATCCACTCCGCTCGTTAGATTCTTGGCGAAAAACCAATTGGAAAGAGTGGTTTTGGTCGAGTTTTGGTGCGGTCCACTATATCAAATCAACTCGCCGTTCATTCTACATTTTCCAGCAATCTATGTGTATACGTGTGCATGGGGCAAAAAATACATCTTTTCTAGGGTCTTCTCCACCCCCTGGAGCAGATGGACGGTCCAGATCTTTCATCCGGATGATGGGTGGGGCCCACTGACCAAACCGAGAGAGGTGTGTTATCCTGTCTTTGACCGGGCTGACCATATGGTACACAGCCAGTGCGTATACCCTATGTACACGCAATGTACATATGGGGTCCACTGTGATGTATATGCAAAATTCGCTCCGTCCATTCATTTTTTCACCCCTTTTAAGGGGTTGAGACTAAAACTGAAGCATATCCAGACATCAGGTGGCCCAAATCAGTGAATTGTGGGCTGATCTGTCTGTTGGGCCACTTCCACAAAGATCCAATGGTTGAAATTCGACTTATACGGTTAATTTAGGGTCCTCAGGCCAAATATAAAGTCTCGAGCCAAACGGATGGTGGGAACCTTGTGATCTTGCATTCAGGGTGACCTTCAGGCCTTTGGGAATTCAATTACTTGATTTTCTCGGATCTTTGGCGTGTAAATTCTTTGATCTTGGTCCTCTGGGATCCGTCCATTGCCTTGGTGATTTTTGAGCATTAAATCCATGCCTTTAGTACCCTTTTTCAGTCCAAGCTCCTAAATTCACATTGCAACAAAAACATGATTAAAATATGACGTTAAACAGTATCATGTTCGTAAAATCATGTAATAACTGAGGTCTAATATGCAATATTTGACCCTCAACAACTTCTTCCTATCTAACTCATGATGGAGGTCGGAAGCGACCAATGTTGCGGAGCCAGAGATGTGAGAAGGTGCTAGCCTTAATGTACGGAGTTGCCGGCTTCTGCTAGAGGTAGCGGGTGAGTCAGAAGGCTCGGGGGGCTCCTGGACCGTTGGTCCCACTACTTGCTTGACCCTTTGCGCAGGTCGGGGCACTAGTTGTTCCAACAACTACTTCATGGAATTCATGTTATTGTTTAACACTTTGACTTGTTGTTCGAGGGAGACTAGCCATCCTCCCCAATTACGTGATTGTTGCACCAGCCATACAGGCGTGGAATCAGCCTGCAGCTGGGAAGTGGAGTCCCAGTGGCTAGCAGACTGTTCTGGCGGTGCAAGATCGAGCATAACAGAGGAGGTCTGAGCCTTCTTCTTCCCTTTCGCCATCGTTGAAGTTATGGTGAGATGAGAGCAGCTTTCAATGTAGGTTACAACAGATGACGCCAAACTGTTGATGCAGAAATCTGATTAGCCTTCCTTAGACCTTCATGTACCTACACAGGGGATGGACAAAGGAGACCCTAGCTAGTACAGGGGACCCTCCGATGCCTAAGTCAGGTGAGGAATTCGGGTCTAGTCGAGTGAAGGGTTTTAAGCTAGAAATAGTCTGTACGTTTCACCATTAGAGGCCTTTCTATTTGTAGCTTATGAGAAGCAGTAGCATGGAGCGGATCTTCCTTTTTTGGTAAGCGGTATTGTAGGCATAATCGGATCTCGAATCAATAGGATGACACTTCGAGATCTCTGGCAAGGATTTTAAGATCTTGAATACGTCGAAGATATCCTCCGAGATCTTCGGAGAAGATGTCGGATGGATCTCTCTTAGATGGGAGTAGAAGATCGACCTGGATGATGCCGACCTGGGTGATATTGACCTGGTGCCGACTTGAATTATACCAAGCCGCCTTCCTAGTCAAATAGGAAAATAGGGCTTCTGATGAACTCTGGAGATCTTCGAATCGACGGAGGTGGTGCTCTTGCGGGCATGTTACTCCGCCTCGGACCTAGAGTAGGAAGCTGACCCTTGTGGAATCCGAGCTTCGTGTTGGTCTTTCACGAGGCCAAGCTTAAAAGGTTCCGACTCTACCTTTCATTATAGGTCTGTCCATTTTTTCCCCATAACACAATCAAGTAGGTAAACAAACTTCACAACCATACATGATCATATGGCCATATGAATATCATATGACCCCATGACTTAAGGCACACAAACAACACTCGATCACATGATTTGGTGCCTACCCACACACCACGTGATCACATGATCATGAACCGCACATACAATACAAGATCACAAGGTTTAGGGGTTGTCTCCACGTCATAAAATCACATGATTAGGAGGCCCCACATTCAACACAAAATCATAAAAAAAAGTGGCCCAAATTTCATCATAGATCACACAATTAATAGCCATATATATGTCACGGATTCTATACTTAGTGAGCTCCACAATTTACGCAAATATCATGAATCTAATTGTCCAGCGAACAATGCATTGATAGCACATTAGGCCCTACTTCCAACGGGCCACTTTGAAATTTTTATCTAGTTGATATTTGTGCTTTTAAGTTCATCAGGTAGGATGACCTATGCATGGTTTAGATGACATATAGACCTCACAGTGGGGCCACATCCAGCCCCACAGGTTGGATTGTAAATAAACGTCATAATGAGGCCTACAACAGGCCCCACCCTAAAGAAATGGACAGTTATAATATATAACATACATCATGGTAGGCCTTTGAAAATATTCAACGGTGGTCTAAGCTATTGGCAGCACACAACGTCATAAGGGGTGTCCCTTAACCTGCTGTTATAATGGATGTACAAGATATATTTCTCACCCACATCACGGTGGGGCCCACCTGCCAACTAGATAGTGTGGATGAAAATTATATACATAACGGTGGAGCCACAACACACTCACGTGCTGTGAGCCCCCTCTCCTTTAGCTTTCTTTTCTTCTCATTTTTTTCCTTTTTACTTCGCTCTGAAACCCAGAGAGGCTTCCAAGAGTTTGGCCCACCTAAGATATGCACCTATTCCGATTTTTGGGACCCATGTTCTTACACAACTAGCCAAAATGGACGAACGATTAGGATCCAATACATATACCACGGTGGGTCCCACCCATTGGATGGTCATCGTTGACGTATAATGCATGTCTCACAGTGGGGTCCATAGCTGCAACAACCACTACTCATCATAGTGGGCCTTACGTTTCAACAGTGTATGTCATTATCCCCACTATTTTTCAGTGGTGGGGCCATCAGAGTTTTTCATCTAATCTTTGGGACTTATTAACAGGTTGGATAGAAAATAAACATTATGGTGGGCCATTTGCTCATATGGTAGACCCCACATTATGGTTGCACACTGTCTGCATAGCATAACCGCCCTGTGATGGGTCTTGTATAATGCTCCAAAACTCGGCGCTTGGGTGTGAAGACTCAAATCCCTCGTCCCAGGGTATTAACACTAAAATGGTCGAGTGCAATGTCACCGACATTGACAACACCACAATATTTGCCGCTTGAGTACAATGCTCTAGTTGCGCAAACTTGAGTGTCGCATGTGGAAAAAATCCCTCAAGTGTGCACTCAATCAAATTAACATTCATATCATGTAAAAATAAATCAAAGTAGCACATTTCAAATAAATTCAATAGATATTAAATAGAGAATATGATATATTAAATGCAAATATCCCAAGTATATAAATCCAAACTGTGCCACATGGACCACCACAAACCATAAACAAATTCAAGTACGAAATGTGTCAATATTAAGGGAAAGTCATAAAAAGAACTAACGACTCAAACTTCTAACGCTCAACCAGTTAAGGCTGCTCCCCTCGATCATCCATCTCTTTACTGATCTCTATCTTGGTGATCCTAAGCTTCGCAGTCTATCTACCTGCATCCACTGTTTGGTTTTTGAATTCGAGATATGATTGGCCAATTTAGAAAGAAATTTATTCAAGATTACATAATGACATATTAATCAGGTATATTTTCTTTAAAAATATAATAAAATAACTATTGTTTATAATGCGTCTTGTTTAAATGCATGAATGCGTGAATGTTCTTCACCTTGAGGATGCACATCTAACTAAACCAAATGCAAATGAATGGGTCTTTCAAATAGTCGACCCATTCATATAATAACATGAGATTAGGTCTTTTAAATAGTCGACTCAACTCACAGTTAAAAGAGACGGGTCTTTCAAACAATCGACCTAGCTCATAATTAAAAGGGATTGTATCTTTCAAATAGTCAAGCCAACCCATTGTCATAAGAGGCTGGGTCTTTCAAATAATCAACTCAACTCATAATAATAAGAGACGAGTCTTTTAAACAATCGAGTCGCCCCGCATGTCATGAGTGCATGATTAATTCAATATTTATTAGTCCGACTCCCAAACAACCATTTAATGAGCCTTTACAACTAGCCGTCCTAAGGGTTGATAACCCCAAGTGCAGGGCTGCGACGTAGTAATCTTTGTGAAACCAAGGTCGATCCACATAAAGATTGGTGAGAATACAATTAAAACTAATTAGGTTGTCTGGGTTTTTAATTTAGTGAAATAAAAATGGCTAAAATAATTAATAAAAAATGACTAAGAATCCATGAATCATCAATCAATAGAACTTGAACTTAATTCATCTTCTTGAGTTGATAATTCAACTAGAGCTAGATTCCAATACGTTCTACTCGGAAGATAGCACAATAGAATCAATCACAAACATAAACATAGATTAGAATTATGATAGATTGATTTCTCATGAAGATCTAAGCAATCAATCACATGAAATTAAAAACATCTAATATGCCTATATACGACAATAGATCAATCAATTTTATGGATTGATTCATTATCTAATTTACGAATTCAATCACATTTAATTACAATTTAACACAAAAAATTAAAACTTTCATTGAAAACAAATTAAAAATAAAAAATTCATCAAAATGTTCATCATTTAGCCCTAGCTAAGAGATTAGCCCCCTAGCTAAGAGATTGGCCAAGCATGACTAACATTTTAAATAAAATAAAAGAAAAGTATAAAAAATAAATTAGAATAAAAAAAAAAATTGAAGAAGAAGGACGGTTCCGTGAAGGCTTCACCGCCTATTTATCTCTCTCCCAAGCCTTAACTGTAACACCCCAAAATTCAGTACCCGAGTTTAGGAACTCTAATCCAAAATTTGAGGGTGTTAGATAAATAATCAATGAATATTTCCTAATTACACCCTTTTTTTTTTACAGATCACATTAATGAAGGTACACATTCATGAGAATAAATCCAACCATACTATACTTCTTATTTCTTTTAAACATAAAAGTTTAACTAATCATTTAATGCTACTCAAGTGGAAGCTTATTACAAATATCTAGATTTGTTACATAAAATGTAAATAAAGTTAAACTAAAATGAAAGTACGAACAACATAATCCCAAGTCATTTGTAATCTTTCATTAATATGGTTGGAGAGGGTCAATGCCCTACTCATAGTGATGATTATTTTTTAAGATTAACACAATTCAAGTAATTCCTTAAAGTAAGATAATATAAAGGTTCTAATACTTTTCCTATTCCAACACTACGAATGGTATCAATACGTGCAACCAAATCTATATGAATGCATGCTTAACATAGTGTGTGTGACTCATCATACATAGTAAGAAACACATTGTGGAATATAATTCATAAAAATTTGGCTCGTTCCGTATCTCATAACTACGGAGATTCATCGGCATATTAAGGGGGGATGTGCTCGCCTAAAGTGGTTTTTGGGTTCAGGTTCGATATGTGGTGTGCTCTTCTCCTCTTCACTTCTTCTTCTTTCCTTCTCCTTTATCTTTGCCTCTCTTTCTTTTATCTCCTCCTCTTTCCTTTTTTTCTCTCTTCTTTTCCTTCTTTCTTTCTTTCATTTCTTTCATTTCATTTCTCTTTCGTCTTCCCTTGCTGGAAATTCCAGTAACTAACTAGGGTCCGAGCCTTTTTTTGGATGAAGAATTGACTATGGTGAGGGGAGGCGTGTAGCTAACCTAATTTGGGTTAGGTGAGAGGGGTGAGTGTGGTGCATTGTAACATATGCATTGGCTAAGGGGAAAGCCAGAGGTGAGGTGTCATGTGTAGAGAGTATATGTCATGTATGAGAAGGTGAGGTGGCATGCATGTGAGTAAGGTGGCTAGAAGAGAGATTAAGTGAAGGTATTAGTGGGGAGTGATGTAAGAGGAAAGTAAGAGAGAGGATGAGTTGGGTTTGTAGAATGGACTCATGGGCCCGTGGTATGGGCTTGGGTCCGAACCCCCGGGAGAGTCTCATACTACATTCCAAATGGTTTCTCTTTGCGCACATAGGGATTCGAGATTCTTTGCATGATACCGCATGCGTTCGGGGGTGTACGAAGGAGGGATTTGGGCCCACGCATAAGGAGGGTCACACTCATGCTTATGGGTTATGCCGCATACCCGTGTGGGGCCAGGAAACATGTGCTCAAGGGCATGAATACATATATGCGCATACATTTGGGGAGTTTTCGAGCAACGGACATACGTACACACAATGGGAGAATCTAAGGGAAGGACCATAGTGCGCATGGGGATCGAGAGCACATGTACACAAGCGAGCATGCATGAAAGGCCAGGGTGCTCGCATAAAGGGTGTGGTTGCACACATACGAAAGCTGGAGCAGGCTCGGGTAGATTCCGGGCAAACCAAGGGTATTGCATAAAGCTCCCTTCATCTCTGACCCGGCGAGTTTGATTGCGTGGCAGGCACTGCCAAAGATGAGCTCGTATAGGTACTCAACCCAGCAACGTTCAAACATGCTTTGCATGAGCCCTGTATCTAATAATAGCATGTTGCCTACTTAAATCCTATCATGTCAGGGGAGAAGAGATCTTGGTCCAAGTAAGGGTAGTAATCCAATGAACATTCTGATTAGGATACCGCAAGCGAGATGTAGATTGGGTATTGTTCTATTTAGATAGAGGGGGGTTTAATTGGAGGATAAACAGTCATGCTTTGCATGGGCGTCATAATTCACATTGGTTCACTATCCAATGGATTCCCACCAAATTAGGAGAGGAATCTCAGTCCAAGCATGGGCAATACCCAACAGTTGTGTCCCACATTATGATGCCTTTTTCTCATATATGAGGTGGGTCAGATGTCAGCTCCGCCTCACATGTAAGAAAAAAAAGAAAAGAATGAACGGTCAAGAGAAACTGACGATGGGCCTGATCTTTAGGACAAGGCATTGAAAGAGCCTAAGTAGCTTGGTGTTGCACACGTATGACACAGTGGCTGGTGGAAACAAATAGAGCCATAGAATTGCACTTGTTCTAATGCAACTTCACATTCCTCGCAATTGTCCTCATTAAGAGGGGATTCTCAAATCACTGTGGTTGTGAGCTTATGGTCGTTCGCAGGGCGGCTCACAATATCAATGGCTCTGGTAGCCATATATATATCTGTTGCGTGTGGAGGACACATGTAGAAGGCTCGCCATCCTCTCTTGCAAACTTTCTTTTATGTGGTGGAATTATCTGATACGTGGCCCCGCATCTTTGGACACCATGTAGGTTTTTTTTGGATTCATTGAGTGGTCCTGGTTCGTTTATCCAGACATCCATCCGTTGGGCCACTACCTTTTTGGGCCCATCAGATAAACACGGTCCACTTCTATAAATTTAAGGCTCGAGGACATTTATAAACATGAAGAGTTTTCCAAGGACCACATATGCCAATCTGCCTCCTGTATAGAGATATTTCAGATTCGTGCATGGGCGGGCCACAACATGTCAATTACCCGGCCAGTCGTTTTAACTCCTTCAGTGGGTCACACGTCATTTTCCCCTTAGTGACAAAATTATACTTCAGACAGACCTATGCATCAAGTCCTCGGCATATGCATATGAAGACTTGAGGCTCTTCAAGGCTTTCCAACGGACGCGGATTGGCTACCCTACTGACAGATTAAGTAGCGAGACTGCAACTGAAGTGACATCACCAAGTTCTACTGACAGGTTAAGTAGCGAGACTGCAACTGAAGTGACATCACCAAGTTCTGTGGGCCCCACCATGATATATGTTTTGTATCCACGCCGTCCATCCATCTGGAGAGATCATTTTAGGGTAAGATCCAAAGCTCCAGTGGACCCCACCACAGAAAACAGTGGGGAGAGTGATGCCACCGTTAAAAACCTCTAAAGGCTACAAAAGTTTTCGATCAAGCTGCTATTTCTGTTTTCCCTTCTTTAATGTCTTTGTTAACTTTTTGACAGGTTGGATTTCGAAAAAACATCATGGGCCTTAGGAAGGTTTCAACTGTAGGCATCAATCTTCCTGCTGTTTTCTGTGGTGGGGTCCACTAAAGCTTTGGATCTGCCTCGTTCTTTGGCTCTTGCCTTAAAATGATATTTCTTTGGCTCATGCCTTGAAATGATATCTTCAAATGGATGGACGTTGTCGATACAACACATACATCATAGTGGGGTCCACAGAAATTGGTGACATCACTTCAGTAGCGAGTCTTGCTGCTCAACCTGTCAGTATTTAATCAGCGTCCCCCAACTAAAGACTAGCGGGCCCATCCTGTCAGTCCGTCTTTCTAGCTTGGGCCCATCCTATCAGAAGATTTTGAGGTTTTTCCCTGGGCCAAGATGTGGGCGTTTCCCTTTTTTTCCCTTCATTTCTCTTTCCTCGGGGCTTTGGCCTCTTCATTCTTTGTAATTCTGAGTTGGTAATAACAGTTTTTCTTTTTCTTTTTTTTTGGCTTAAAAAAATCTCACCCACAACAAAAGATTTAAAAATAGTTATTATAAAATTAAAATTCTGAAATATATTTATATAATAAGTTGTTCAGTTTTTTTTACTATTTTTGAGTAAATATCTCCATAATATCATGATATTTCAAAACCTATCTGAAATATATTTATACAATAAGTGTTTTACCTTTTAACTATAATTGGGTAAATATCTCCATAATATATTGATATTTCAAAACCTATCTGAAATATATTTATACAATAAGCGTTTTAGTTTTTAACTATTTATGTTTTTTTTTTTTTTTTTTTTTTTTTTTTTTTAAATTATTGCGAGATTAACATCATGGTGATAGTTGTCACACTGCTTATTACAAGTGCACTTAGGGCAATTTTGGAAATTTAACAACCCCCCCCCTCCCCCCCCCAAAATAATAATAAAATAAATAAATAAATAAATAAAATCATGGTTTGGCATTTTTATGCACAATCACGCTCAAGTTGAAAAAAAAAATTAATAAGAATATAAATAGCAACACTAATTCTTCTGAACAAACACTGTGAATATTTTCGGAGGCAGAAAGATATACCTGATATAGAAATTAGTCTTTTAACCAATACAACACCAATCTCTGATAGTTTACTACAGTGTCAGCAATGAGAAAGACGGCGGGATCCAGTTACTGCCTGCTTTTCTTCGACGCGCTGCAAGAAGGGCATTTGTATTGCTTAATGTTCTCGGCTTTTGCCGGTGTTATCTTCACACACTTCCCATGAAACCATCTTTCACATATGTCGCACCCAATCCAAAACTCATCGCCATTGTAATTGCCGCCGCAGCTTCCACACAGCGTTTCACTGTGTTCATCTTCATCTTCACCATATCCTTCGTCAACAGAGGGTTTTGAATTGCTTTTTACCTGCCCGTCACCCGATCGCTGCAGGATTGAAGGGGTTGTGAATCTATTCTGGATGAGAGGAATGAGTAAAAGAAAAAAAAAACAATATTTGATCAATCTCACCTTTGTAGTGAGTCGGGATTTACTCCCGCTGTCAGCACTGGATTTGTTTTTCACCTGCTTCCTTTGTGTTACTACTTCATAGACTGTTGGCAGATCATTGATCATGCTAAATAGACGCTTTCTGTCAATGAAGAGCCACAACAACAACGAACATAAATGGTTGGCTTCTTAAGAGTATTATCCAATGCTCTCAGCCTAGTCCAGTAAGAGGGAAAAAATATGCTTCTAAAACAATTTGAAGGAGACTGTAGGTAGAGCTAACACCTACTTAAAATCATAATAAATTGTTCTGCTGCACCTTAGGGACATAAATGGTAGACCACTTGTTTGTTTGTGTGTGTGTGTGTGTGTGTTTTTTTTTTTTTTTTTTTCCACTTACAAGGTACGGACAGGTTCCCTTGGCTTGTTTGGACGGAGATTCTTGGTCCAATGCTTTGTTCTCTAGAAAGCCTCATGGAAGCCTGGAAACATGGGTTCTGGCATCATAGAGGTCATCGAATTTTTTGAAAGCTTTGGTTAGTAGTGGCGGTGTCATGGTTCATTCCAAAGGAGGAAAATGATAGATCTTTCCTGAGGAAGGATAGTCTTGTGGCATCACTAACGAGTTTGTGGGCGTTAAACAGTATGAATGTAAGAGGAGATTGGAGGTGTTGGATAATAGGCCCCAAAGGTGGGAAGAAATGTAGTCTAGAAACTGCCTACTATGTCAAAACTTCAGTGGTTGATCTCATGGAATCGGGCCCAACGGGGGCAGGAGCAATGACACAAGAAATTGGGGACATTGATAGGATGCTTTGCATCTGATTATAATTTCTGATTCCAATGAAGCAGAAAATCAGGTCATGTGGTTAGGGGTGAACATGTGCACCCAAACCTTCCTGGGGCCTACACTTACAAAAGGAATTTCACCCAAACCTTCCTCTCTCAAGCACCTACACATGGAGTTTGGCGACTTGGATTGAGGGGATTAGAGGCTTCTCTACCATTCAAAATAATAATAATTAATAATAAAAGATAGAGACTTTTAGGGATCTCCTTTTATTTATTTATTTTTATTTTTTATTTCCCAATCCCCAAGGGAAGAGCTTCGAAGCTGATTCTCAAGCGAGAGAAGGGGTCCTTGGGCCTCTATGGTTTCTGGAAATTCCTTCCCTGAGTTACAATTTTGGGTTTTTTTTTAAAATTTTTTTCCCCGTCTTTCTTAATATTTTCATCATTATAATATTTTATATAAAAAGAAAAAAGAAAAAAAGAACAAGAAGAAGCCATGCTTTATGGGACAGATTGTTGGGCAGTCAAGGCACAACATGTTCATAGGATAAGTGTGGTTGAAATGAGGACATTGAGATGAATGAGTAGCAGGATGAGGAAGGATAGAAACTAAGAAATGAATGCATTTGAGGGAACCTAGGAGTAGCAACAATGCATAATAAGATGAGAGAGTAGACGCAAATGGTGCGGCAGAGACCAAGAACTGCACCTGTTAGTAGGAATGAGTTGGTTCCTGTTGAAAGCTTTAAAAGGGCAATGGGAGGCCCAAAAGGGCATGGACAGAGGTTAAAAGAAAAGATTTGATGACCTATGGCTTCACTGAGGATATAGTCCTTGACAGGGGAACGTCAGAACAGGATTTGTGTAGCTGACCCCAAATAGTTGGGATAAGGCTTATAGATTGATGATGGTCAATGTGGAAAAAAGACAGAAAAGAAAAGAAAACACTTTCAGCTGTTGCTTATAATTTTTCAAGCCCTTTGCTACAAAAGACTAGCAAGTAGCGAGTCCTCTATCAGTTTCTCCTAATTGTAGTAAATCTAAAGATACTCTAATTACTGATACAGAAGTTGGAGGAATCTGTGATTAAGCACTGAATTTGGCAGACATGTTTCAAATCCAGGAGAAGGCGAGAAAGTCACGTTGGTTCAATGATATTGACCACCAAGGTATCCTGTATCGGTATCGGTTGGCGTAACGGTGCCCTCCGATACCAATACGGATACGGGGATGTAATGGCGATATGGGGGCGTAACGGCCCATAGCAGTGCAAATTTATTTATTTATTTTTGCCAAAAAAATATGAAAAAATATGGATTAAATCTGGAATATTCTAAACATTCCAAATATGCATTTCATTTATAAATTGGAACATGTTTAGAGTGGTGTAATGGTCCACTCTTTGGTGAGAAGTTGTATCGGACTGTCTGATGAATTTATGAACTAGATAACTTGAATTTGGCTACAAAAATCATATATTTAATTTTATAAATATCTAATTTATATACTTAACAATTTGATATCATTTCTCCCAATAGTTCTTTAAAAAAATGAAATTAAATTCAAGTAGATGGCGTTGCCAATTTGTGGCTGACTTGGAGGACCAATCCATACCCCAAATCAATCTCAAATTCATGCAATTTATTGGCATTATCCCACTTATGAATTGGTGGACATTTATTGGATAGTGAATCATGAAAAAAAAAAAATCAAAAGGCCCTATTTAAAAAAATAAGCGTCGACAAATTAACAATTAAAACTATTCAAACAATTTGATTTTGGCATAGTAAATTAGCAATTACAGTCCATAAGTTAATTGGTAAATTTTAAGTTAATACATGTCTCATGTACAATTTTTTAAGGGCCCGAATTAGGCGGGACCTGAATGGTGAAGTGTAGCATACGAGTGTCAAAGTTTTTTGGACTCCACCCGTGATGAATGTGTTATATCCACATCGTCCATCCATTTTGCCAAATAATTTTAGGGCATGAGCCCAAAAATGAGGCAGATCCAAAGCTCAGGTGGACTGCATCATAAGAAACAACAATAATTAAACGTCTGCCATTAAAAATTTATTGGGGGTTACAAAAGTTTTAAATCAAGCTGACATGTGTGTTTTCCCTTCATCAACGTCAATGTGACCCAATTAACAGGTTAGATGAAAAGTAAACATTATAGTAGACCCTAAGAAATTTTTAATGGTGAGCATTCTATAACCACTGTTTCCTATGGTGTGGTCCACCTGAGATTTGGATCTTACTAATTTTTTGGATCATGGCCTAAAATGATGTAGCAAAATGGATGGATGGCATGGATAAAATATATACATCATGGTGGGGCCACACAACACGTGTACAAAAGCCTACCACGCACATTTCTTTGAAAGCGGATTAGGCTGTGTACCTCACATACCTATATTAACGTCAGTAAGTCCTGTGGGTCTGATCATGACGTATGTATTATATCTAAACCGTCCATTCATTTGACGAGTTCGTCTTAAGGCTTGACACTAAAAATAATATAGATCTAATTATCAAGTGGACCACACTGCAAAAAGCAGCGGGGGATTGAACGTCTACCATTGAAACCCATTTTGGGATCACAGAAGTTTTGGATCAATATGAAATTTGTTTTTCCTCTTCATTTAGGTCTTTTTAACCTCATGAACAGATTGGATGGAAAATAAACGTTAAGGTGGGCCTACGAATTGTTTAACGGTGAAAATCATTATCTCCGTTGCTATTTTTGGTGTGGTCCAGAAGATCTTTGGATATGATTCATTTTTTGGGTAATGCTCTAAAATAATATCTAAAAATAGATGAACGGTGTAGATATAACAAATACATCACTGTGGAGCCCACGTAACTTTGATCTCCTTTGAACCGTTCGTACAACTAGTCTATCGGCTTCCGATTTCAGACGAAAAGGACGGCATTATCTCCGTTGCTATTTTTGGTGTGGTCTGGGATATGATTCATTTTTTGGGTACTGCTCTAAAATAATATCTAAAAATAGATGAACGGTGTAGATATGAAGAAGAAAGAAGAAGAAGAAAGAAGCAAGAAGCAAGAGGCAAGAAAAAGAAATTAAAAAAAAGGTATGCTTTTTTGTTTTTTTTTTTTTTGGCCTGTAACAACCGTTACGGGTCTGTTACGGGCCCCCGTAACGGCCGTTACGGTCAAAGAATCGGGGGGTGCCCGTTTCGACCCCGTATCGCGTAACGGACCCCACCGTTACCGTTACGTATCGGCCGTTACGACTGATACGTAACCAATATGTGACACCTTGTTGACCACTCAATTGGAGAAATTTGTACAATAACAAACCTTCGCTAGCCTGTTGACATAGCACAATTCATGGACACATAGCAAATTGGGTCCTTACTCATGGCTCAGTGATAGACTGTGTTTCAACACTAAGTTCATGGGTTTGAGTACCCATTTGGTGTGTGTGGGTGGGTGTGAGTGAGTGTGTGTGTGTGTGTGTGAAAATGAATAAAAAATAAAAAACGGATGCATAGCAAACCCAGAAGTTGATGAAGTGCGGAATAAAGGTAACTCATCTTCAGTATCCAGGTTTCTTCGAGGGTAACATGGGTAAAACCTCCTACTATTGTCACTGCAGTATCCGAGAAGCTTGAACAGTGAGCTGACTAAGAACCTGCTGGAGCTATTCGGGGACCACAACAACAAGTCTTTGACTTTCGGGGAGGGTGGACGCCACTCAAAAGCTCCAAAAGCCTAAGGAAGTCATCCATTTCCAAATCTAATAGATTTCTCCTACAAGGAGGACACTAAAGCCTAGACCCAATGTCAGAGAACCAATTGGCTACCAAAATAGACTTGTCCGAGGTGACATGGACCAAGCTGGAGAAAAGAGCGAAGAGGAACCCATGTGAGATCCAGTGGTCCATCTACAAATGGATGTGGGACCCGTTGCCAAGAGAGGAGGAGAAGTTTTCTTGCATCTAGGCCCCATATTGGCAATGGCCTTCCACACTCCAGAGGCTCTATAAAGCGAGGAGGATTTGGAAACCCATCCTCTATCACACTTCCCAAGAATGGCTAAATTTATACCAGCACCACCATCTGAGATAGGCTTGCAAACTTCTGACCAGCTGAAATAGTGGAACTTGCATCCATCAGAACTCCCATTCCACAACAAATCGCTACTTGGCCTTTCTTGAGAGGATGGAAGCACAAGTCAGATGTGTGATTCAAAGTGGAAGTGGAAGTGACCTAGTTAGAAGGAACCTACAACGAAGTTCTACCCTGTTGCTTTCTTCAAGCCATTTCAGGGTCTAACCAATGTGTAGCCATGCCGTGATCGCACACACCACCACCACCATTGTTCCTTGATCATTTTCGCCTCATCTAACACCTAGAACCACTCAAAAAGAGAAAATAAAAACATGGAACATACGTATTCCAACTCTGACGAGGGAACCCAACAAATGGGGTTAGGAGCCAAGAAACTGCCATTTGTGGAACTCACTAACATCACTCCTCCAAGAAAGTCACTTTTTTCGCCACACAAAACTCACCATGTCACTTCTCAAAAGGAGCAATGTCTTGAAGCGAGTGAACCATGAATGAATCTCTAATTTATTTTAATTTTTGAAGAATTCTTTTCCATCTAAAATGAATTTTCACTCCAATCCATATAGATAATTTTTTCTTATTAATGAATCTCGAAAATGAGTTACACCGTCTCTGCTGCTTAGAGAACCAGGCACATTGAAATGAATCTCTAATTGATATCTTTTTTTTCTTTTCTTTTTCTTTTTTCAATTTTCTTCCCAATCCACATGGATAACCTTTTTTTTTTTTCCAATTAAAGAATCTCTTTAATCTTTCCAAAATCTGCCACTCTGTTTCTAAATTCCCTTTTCTACTTGACTAGATTCAATAAACCTCTAGCATAAGAATCTCCTAAGAATTGGTTTATGACAAAATATACTCAATTTAATCTCGGTCCCCAAATTATTCCTCCAAAAAGATAGAACACAATCAGGAATAAGAATTTTCTTATAACAAGCATTGTTCCAAGTTTTCCGAATATTATGTGTATATCCAACTCGGCAATACTGATAACACCAGCAATATCAGAAATTCCAGGTATCAATGATATATCGCTAAGTATCACCAATGTATCGATATCGCCAATGTTTTCAACTGTGAAAATTTCAAGTGTTGCTTGTATTGCCAATATATTGGCAATGATTTGATAATATCGCCAATGTATCGATATTGCCAAAAATCTATTTGTGAAAAAAAATTCCATCACAATTTTTTAATGAAATGGTTGTATGATGAAATGCATGTTTGTATGTGTGTACACATATGATGCATGGATGGATTGACGATTAGTTGGATGAATGGATGGATGGATCATGCATGTGTTTGTATGTATGTATGTGCATGCATGGATGGATGTATCCACCATTTCCCCCATGTTTCCCTAATGTTTCCCTATGTCAACAATACATGCTTTTATGCACCATTAAAGCAAATTGTTATTTGGAGACCATGAAAATATGCATCTTTTTTGCTACGATTTGATTCTTAAATATGCAATTGTGTGTATTTTAGCATCTCCTAAAGTATCATTGAAAAATTCCACCATTTTCCCCATGTTTCTCTAATGTTTTCCTTAGTCACTGTTGCATGTTTTTAGGCTCCCATTAAAGAGAAACTTATTATGCATGCATCTTTTTTGCAGTTATTTGATTCCTAAATATTCAAATATATGTATTTTAGCATCTCATGAAGTTCAATAAAGACCATTTGCCTCATGTTTCCCCAATGTTTCCCTCTGTTAGAGGTATATTTTTGGGTATTGGCAATATCAATACATGTTTCCACATCCCCAACCAACGATACATGTAATAATACTGATACCACAAACATCGGCAAGAAGCACATCATTTATTATTATTATTATTTTTTTAATTTCTTTTTTTTTTTTTATAAAGGTAATAATTTTAAAAAAGGAGGCCAAACCAGCCTCACAAAACTACAATGCAGCCCAAGACAATGACAAAAGGGGCACTCAACAAGAGCCTTTATATTTGAGGACCACTCCATTCCATCTGATTTAGCCTTCTTGAAAACCTTTGAGACCTGCCTTCTCCAATTACAAAACCATATGTGGCCAATAAGGCTAGTCTCCAAAGCTTCCTACCTTTCTTTCCAAACCCACCCCATGGCAGGAAAGGTAGAGGCTCTCGATGGAGCCCAGCATGACCCAAGTCGTACCAAAAACCACCAAGAACCTCTCCCACAATTCTCATGCAAGAGGACAACGAATGAAGAGATGATCAACTGACTCCTCACTCTACAAACACAAAATACAGACATTGGTAATCATCATCTTCCTCTTCTGGAGTTTATCAACTATGAGCACTTTATTCCTACCGACCAACCATGCTAAACATAAAGGAGACCACACCACCTATTCACCTAAAACTAAGTAGCACCGAACAATGGGGATGTTCGCTTCTGAGCATAAACTAGCGAACCTCAGGAGGTCTTCGAGAAGCATCTTGTCACCCATCCAAACATTGTCCCAAAACTAAATCCTCATCCCATTTCCCAAAGATTATCCAACACTGAAGCTCCATAAAGAGATGACTCAAGTGCATCATTTGTTATCTCATCCCATCTCAAGAATTGTAAGGGACAAGGTTTTGAATGATGGTATTGGTGAGCATATCGGCTGGGCCAAAAAATGACACAACATGGGGTGTCTCAGACCGTATAGGATGATACAGGCACTTCTTGGTCCTCTTTTGTCACCAAAATAAATAAATAAATAAGAACTTGAAAAAATAAGTTTTTTCTTTCTTTCTTTTTGTGTGAGTGCGTTTAACATGTATTCAACAGTGTATCAGACCATTCTTTGATAAGAATTATTTTTATTTTTATTTTATTTAAAGGAATAAAACGCAAACAAGAAACGAAAATACAACCAAAAAAAAAAAAAAAAAAAAAACGACACCCTAAAACTGCTACAGCAAAAGACAGCAGCAAACAGAAAAAAGAAGAAGAAGAAAAGAAGACAAACAGAAAAACCTAGAAAGCTAAGGGTACAACAGAAGCCAGTGCCACCATTGGAAACCAAATAGAATATTATATGTCAGCTTGACAAACTAAAAAGCCAAATAGATCCTAGTAGAATACATATCAAGCATCATTTCAGTGGATTTGGGCCCGTTACATATGAAGACAACAAAAAGAAGATGGAAAAAAAAAAAGAAGGGATGGCTTGCCCCTTCTAATATTTCCCAAAGTTATCCATTCCCCTGTATCTGTATTTTGGTCCTTAAAATAGGCCTATATCTACTCTAAAAATAGTTTCTAAGGTTCCTTCATGGTTGAAATGAAGAAGGAATTGGAAAACACGAGAGAATTTGAAAATAAAATTTTCAAAATGGGGCCTTTATGATCATATCAGTGCTGATACAGGGCGTACAAACCTGTATCGGCTGATATGACCCATCTTTTCCTTAGCGAACCAGTTCACTCCCATATTGCCTGCACAAGAACCAAGATCCATGAAGGTTTTAGAGGCTAGTTGGTAGCAACAAAGTTTTCTTGGATAGATTGCTTGGGCCATGCTCTCCTAGAGAGGGTGTCTAGGCGATGTTGTCTTGGCCTATCTATTTTTATGTTGTATGTTAAACACCCTAGAAAAGGGAATGATCACATGGCACATGTGGGGCACTTGATTAACGGTGACACATGAGACACTCGAAGATGCACGGTGGCACGTGTGGAGCATTATGCACTGTAATGCATTTAAAGGGCCATATCAGCAGTTACATAATGGTAACGGTGCCAATTTTTACGCATTACGGAGTTGTATTATGGAAAAAATGACGCGTATCAGCCGTAATGGCCACTGTAAAGACTGTAACATTTTTTTCTTCAGTTTTTTGAGAAAAAAAGAAGAAGAAGAAGGAGAGAGAGAGAGAGAGAGAGAGAGAGAGAGAGAGAGAGAGAGAGAGAGAGAGAGAGAGAGCTGCATGCGCATTTGTACAACTGAATGCTCTAGCATACCACAATTGAAATAGGTGTACGCCATCCTTTTATTGAAGACATGATATCCTCACTAACTACCAAATGTGTTGATAGCTATCTCAACTTTTCTTTGCTTTAGTTTTAGTTGGAACCTTGTCAAACTAGGGATATATATATATATATATATATATATATATATATATATATATATATATATATATATATATATATATATATATATATCCAAAAAAAAAAACCTAGAGATATATCTCCCAACGGCTAGCTGTCAAGGATAAACCATCCAGTGTAGAACTTTTATTGCATCAAAATGGGCCCATATTTTTAGTGTCCCATGCATGCATATCATACAATTTATGCTAATCTATATTACTCGTCTCTTCTCTTCCATTATTTGATTGAAATTCTAGCACCCCTTGTGTTCTCTAGACACTTGTATTAAAATCCTCTCAAAACATATCCATCCTTCCACGAAAAATAGACCTCATCCACAGCATTATACTTGAATGTCTTAATCCAAAAGAAAAATCTGGTCTCTCAAGAATAAAACGAGGACCCACCTCCACAGATCCGCCTACCAAAGAACCAGGATTCATGATGGTTTCAGTTTCATAGTCCCAAGCATGAAGTGGTATACTATTTTATCTCAACCCATATTACTATACCTCCTGCACCGGCAATTGGTTCCTAATAATGAAGGGAATATAACCTCTTGCAATTGGCATTAAAATGAGAAGAGACTTAATAGTCCCTCATTTCTATTGGTATGATATAACATATCCATTGGGCAATAAATATCCAAGCCTCTGAAATTCCAAAAACAAAAATAAATAAACATCCAAGCCTCGTGAACTTGGGTTCATTGATCTTGTCTAATAATTGTGACTTTCAGTGCCTGTGTACAAGTAAGATAGTTAAGCCCCTTGGTTGACTTACTATATAACTTTGTCTTTTAATGTATTTAGTATTTATCTCTCATTTTATCCAATACATAACCAAAAACTAAGTACAGATTTTTGCAAGAAGAGCACTTGCCAAACACCAGAACAAGACAGAAAAGATAAGCTCATTGCTCTTCAGGGAAAAAGGAAAAAAGAAAAAAGAAAAAGAAGATATGCTCCTTAAGAGGTAAACAAGCCAATCCTAACCCAACAAGTCTTGCCCAAACCAATTCAGAACCCTAGTATATTCCCAACAACAACCAAACTATTGAGCTTATTGCAACCCAATCCTGGCCATGTGAATTGACCTAGCCAAGTCACATCCAAATCTGAAACAAACCAACTCAGTGGTTTACAAAGCAACCACATTGTCAAACAACTTATGGTCAACTTCTAATACTCAAAAGTAGCAATGTAGCTTAATAATGTTATCTGGAAGATTAGTTGAAGATTCAAAGAATCAAAGATTTTTTTTTTTTTTGAAACTAGCTTTAGTTCTTATAGAACACTTTTTCTTCTTCTTTTTTTCTTTTGAACTTTGGGTAGATACCAAGTTTTCTAGTTAGTAGGAAAGAAAATGGACCATCAGTTCTCTTAATTGTGACCTCAATGGTGGTTTTTTTTTTTTTTTTTTCTGAGCTTTGAAATCCATCAAATATATCATCACTGCTGCTGTCATCATTGCCTTCTCCTGGCTGCTTATTTGAGATCAACTTTAGAAATCATGTTCAGCCAATGATTCCTAAGAAATGCCCTATCTTCCATCAGTATATAAGCATTTGATATTCCTCACACCCACACACAACATCCCGATTTTAGGGCCCTTCGAATATCATGTTCAGCCAATGATTCCTAAGTAATGCCCTATCTTCCATCAGTATATAAGCATTGATATTCCTCACACCCACACACAACATCTCAATTTTCGGGCCCTTCAATCCTAATCAAAGTTCATGACCTCATTAGGGCCTTTTTAAAATATTTTGTAGCACATGGTAGAACCATCTCAATCAACGCCCCATCATTCTATTCTGTTGGGGGCTCACTCTTAAGTTCATTCTCATGCTTAAATCAATACATCATACTCTTTTCACACATCCATCTCGACATCCACATCTTTGGATCTCCATACTCATGTTACATCCTAACTGTCCAACACCCCAGCAAATTCCATGGCCCCACTTTATTTCAGAACTTAACCATTCTCCTTGATGTGGAATTTTGAATACAGCAAAGTGGAAGTGGACTATAGAAAGAGAAAAAATTTTGAAGATTAAGAAGCAATACAAAGGACCGAAGGACAGTTGTAAGAGAATAGATTGTAACAAAGTTACCACGTGTCATAACAATTTCTAATATAGTTTACAAGTTCACTTGATTTTTCCTCGTCCATCTTCAAGAAATCCATTGGAGCTCTACGTTTTTAGTGCCATAAATATACCTAACGGTGCTTAAGTTTTGTGTATGTTGCTATGTTTCTTTAACAAAGGTGGTGTTGTAATTTAGGTTTGTAGGATTTAGGATTTTGATGAAGAGTTTGTGGTGCAGCAAGAAGGTGTTACCCAAAAAATATGGTCAATCAACATATCCCATTAAGAAAATATACATAATTCTTTTTTAAAAACTCAAATGGTCCTATAAATAATTTCACAAAACTCTCCTCAAGCTACTGTGTGGATATTAACCATGTGTGGCTTGGGAAGAATCTCGAGTATCCAACTACCAATGCCTTTGACAAGAATATTTATGTTGGTCTTCTAACTCCAATATGGATACTAATCATGCCTACCTTGGGAAGAATTTGGAGAATCCTACATCCAATCCCTCAGGTAAGAATGTTGGCTTTATTTTTATTTTTTTTAGGGGCAACAAATTTTAATTGAAGAGGAAGGCCAAAGCAAATCCAAAGAGAATGATAAGGCCCTGTTTAGACTCAAGGAATCCATGTGGGGACATGGATAATTATAATCATTACTTTTCCAATGCTATACACTTGCGTATACCATTTTTAGAGATCTTGTTTGTTTCGCAAGTGGAATCCCAGATTCATTAAACAATGATCACCTCATATCTTGAGTTAGATAATCTTGACTATGGATAAGGCTAATGATTACTTTGTGGAATCCAATATTTTCCTTGCAATTCAAACAACAGAAAATGCCAAATCAAGGTAAAACATTTTCTTTTCCCAATTTTCCAATGGATTCCACATATCCAAACAGGCCCTAAGGAATCATCTAATTAATAAAACAAAGAATTATCCTCCTCCACCAACTAAAAAGAACCCTAAATAAATACACGAGCTTATCCACAAAAAATCTTCAACCTAGCCAATCACTATGTATTTGTCCTTTTGAAAGACAAAACGCTCACATCCAAACGGTTGGACGACAAGTTACAGTCCACCAATTGGAGAACTTCCAACCTAACATGTGCATGTGACATTCACCCCATCCAAAAAGTTGTTGGCCTCACCATGAGGATCACCTTGTGCAAAAATCAATGCCATCAACTCATCAAGTGGGCCAAATCATAGAAAATAATGTATAGCCAACATGGTATTCAAAAATGGTTAAGTTGTGGCTGTAACAGTGACAATGATGACCATCATGCGCAATGAATTGAATATCGGTATCGATGCACATATCACACCCTTGGGATACGAAAACATATCAGTATCGCACGGGAAACATTGCATGTATCATGAAATGCATTGGTGTTTGAGGGAAACATAGGGAAATGATGAAAATTTTCTGTAAAATTTTAAGATATGTTGAGAGAGATGATTACACTTAAAACTTGAAAAATCACAAAAAAAAGTCTACACAACAAGTTTCTTTATATACAGTCATAAAGTATGCGTTGTCTAATGAAAGTAATGCAATTATATCCAAAATAAGTTCATATAATTCATAAATAATACAAGTATAAAAACATGGTCCCCCAAAAAAATTGAGAGAAAATGGATTTTTATGAGGTTCTTTGTGATTTTATTTTATTTTTTGAATTTTCAAAAGGGGAACGTATTGCAATCTATCGCCATGTATCGTCACTACAAGTGAATTCTATGAAGGGTTTTTTGCAAAATATCGCAATGTGTTGACATATTGCAATGTATTGGCAATACATTGCAGCATTTTGTGCGATATAGGTAGGGCTGTACACAAACCGAGTTAGATCGGTTAGCTCGCTCAACTCGACTTGAAAAAATCTCGAATCGAGTTCGAGCTTGCCCGAGCTCGACTCGACTCGGATCGAACCCCAACTCGAATCAAACCAGTTTGGTGACTTGGTTACGTTGATATTGATGTTGCTCACCAAGTGTTTGATGAAATGAATCAACAAAGTGTCGGCTGGTGGCAAGGAAGCTATGTATAAGAAACAAATACCTCTTTTTCTTGATTTTGATATTGCCTACAAGGTGTTTGATGAAATACCTATAAAATCGTTGTTGTTGTTGTTTTACATACGGTGAGAATTTGAAGGTGCAGTCCATGTGTTTGTGAAAATGCTGCACAGGCGAACTCAGCTCGATCTTGGCTCGAACTCAGCTCGAACTGGCCCGAGCTGTTGACAGAACCGAGCCGAGCTGGCCAGTCAGGCTCGAGGACTGAGCCGAGCCGAGTTTGAGCTAGGGTCAGCTAGTGGCCGAGCCGAGTCAAGCTATGCCAAGCTCGACTCAGTTCAACTCGTGTACACCTCTAGATATAGGGGAATTTAATAACTCTTCTTGTCTATCATATCGGCCACATGCGACATCAATAGTATCAGCCGATACTACTGAAATTTAAATCACCAATTATGTGATACAGGGCCGTCACACCCAAATTGAAAAAAAAAAAAGAAGAAAAAGAGCCCATAACAAAACAGGCCACCAACATGCCGATACTGAGCTGTAACGGACCGTAATGGGCTGGCAACGTGCCGATACAGGGCCATAATGGACTGTAACGGGCCAGCAACGCACCGATATGGGGCCATAACGGGCCAATAATGAGCCAATATGGGGCCGTATCGATAAGGCTTGTAACAGGTTGATGCCTTACAAAAAAAAAAAAAAAATTTGAACGTTACAGGATCATAATGACTGTTATGGGGGAGCACAATGGGCATTACAGCCCGTGTCATAAAGACCATAAGGCTGTCCATTACAGTCACCATTACCATCATTGAATACCTTAATAGCCGATGATAAATAAAAAAACACAAGTGTGGTCCGCCTGAGTGATGGAGCTGATTTTTACACAAGGGGATCTTCATGGTGGCCTGGCCTATGGGATTGGTTGGATGTTGCAGGTACATGACATGTTGAAAGTCCACTGGGTGAATGGTAACTAATCATCCAACCGGTTGGATGTGAGCACTTCTCCTTCTGAAAAAAACATATCCTAAAAGCATAGTTTATCCCTAAAAGCAGTTGGCAAGTTAGCCTTCCAACTCCACAAATGGGATGCACACCCACTTCTACTCCCTAATAAAGTGACAGTCAACCTTAACGAGGTGTGAGTCCTCCCATGGTAGAGTGAATTGGTATGAAATGTGAAAAGTTGCTTAATTGTCATAAAAGAGCGTCGTGCGGAGTTAAGGCTCAACTCTTAAATTAAATAAGAGTTCTGTACACCTAAATTAGTTCAAACTACCACGCTCATGGCCTACACTTACTCCTAGCACTGGACCATGCAACAAGTATTCACTTTCTGCTCTTTCCATTATTAACCCCAAGAAAACAATATATAAATGTACAACTTTTTTTTTTTTTGAAGAGGTAACAATTACTTTATATATAAAGAAAAAGCGAATAGCAGGAATGAGAAATGACCCATTGAGATAGCGGAGCAGTTACCCACCCATACATAACAGATTACACCCCTTTAAGTTTACAAAAATAGAAGCCCACTCTACAATATATTGATGGACTCTGATGACAGACTCCACCGAATTGGAGATATCGTTAAAGCATCTTCCATTCCTTTCTTCCCCTATAGACCACCAAACCGCTAGGAGAGCCATTCTCCAAACTGTATTCTTTTCCTTGCCTAGACTTGAACCATGCCACGCTTTGAGCAACCTATGCGTTGAGTCAGCAAAAGACCATGAAACCCCAAAAGGCTTCAAGATTACCATCCAAACCTGGTTGCTGAAGGGACAGTGAATAAAAAGATGATCCACAAATTCTTCGTTTGCCATGCAGCAAAGACAAACATTTGTGATTATCATTCCCCTTTTCCCCAAATTATCTATAGTCAGAACCTTCTTCTTACCCACCAACCAACCAAAGGCCGCTTTGTGATTATCATTCCCCTTTTCCTCAAATTATCTATAGTCAGAACCTTCTTCTTACCCACCAACCAACCAAAGGTCACTATCTTTGGGGGAACTTTGTATTTCCATACCTGATCTGTCATTGTTTCAACTAGGGAGTTGGTATTGGAAGCAAGGAAACTATGTGATGACCTGATAGAAAATTTCCCAGCTCGGTCGAATCTCCATACTAACCTGTCTGCACCTGACTGATCTGGCTTACACCTGTTGATGCACATAAGAAGAGCCATGTATTCTTCCATCTCCCAATCTTGCAAATTTCTTCGACAGATAGGGTTCGATATAATTTGTTCGCCACAAATGTAATAGCTTTCTGCAACCGAAATGTGCCGATCTAGAGCATATAAATGTACAACTATTGGTATGTAAACTCACATAATCCCCACTTGTATAAATTTCTACACCCAAATGTCCTATTTGCATACAAAATATCTCTATTGAGGATGAGTTGAGACAACCCAAGATCCTACATATTGCCTTACAATGTAAATATGTAATAGATGGTCCTTGCATAAATTGACTCCCTACATTTGCCATGTATGTGCTATGTCAAGACAAGCGGTAGTGAGACAAACTCGCCTATTGACCAATCCCTAATTTAGTTAAGGACCTCCCAAAACTTCTACTTTTTCCACATTGGCAATAAGCAAATCTTCATTAAGGAACTATTTGTTAAGCAAGGAGAGAAAGGAAATGAAAGGGAAAGAAAACAATTTTCTTTGACATGAAGTTTTCCCCTGTTTGATTTGCAAAGAAAATTTTGGATTCCAGAAAGTAATCATTAGCCATTTCCACGGTTGTAATTTTGTAGCACAAGATACAAGGTGACTATTGCCTAATGAATCAGAGATATCTGCTTGCAAAACAAGCATATTCTTAAAAATGAAAACAATTTCTCAATGGCACATATGGAAAGTATGCAAGCATTATAATTTCCATGTTTTTAGTTTCTTTTCCTTTCATTTCCCCCTATCAAACAGGCCCTATGAGGAGAAAAAATACAAACAATCAGGCCCTAAAGAGGATCTAGGGACACCTTAGCTAATACACTCATCACATGTATAAACATAACATGAGAAGAGAACACAAATTCCTTGATCTCATTACAGTCAGGGCCAACTTTAAAGAAGCCATGCCCAATTTGGCCACCCAAGCAATAGCATAGAATCAACTTACATTAGATGAGACCAAAACATCATCTTCCTCAGCTTGAAAATGGTAAGTTTGCTCAATTGAAGTGTCAATATAGCTTTGTTCCGTGTTTCCCTATTGCTTTGAGAAGATCAACAGCATTCTTTTGTTGTGTTCATCTAGTAAGATCAAAAAATTTTGCAAAATGCAAAAGTTTTAGTTGGCTAGGTTTTAGGAGACCAAGAGGCGGAAGAAGGATAGCTGATATTGTCAGTTTGGCTAGTAGGAGCAGTGACTGGGTTTCTTCGAGTGTTATGGATTTATGGGTACCTCCACTGGCATCCTAGTTGTTTGGGATTTTTGATGTACTTGTGAAGGTGGCTTGGCGCAATGTGCAGTTCCCAGTCTTGGTTCTCTTTAAAAGTGCAAGTTTTGGTTTGCATTGGGCCTTCTTTGTAATTTATAGTCTAAATGACACGAAAAGTAAGCCTCAACACTGGGGAGAATTAGATGGGATAAGATGCAAAAATGGACTTTGCCATGGTGTCTAGGTGGTGACTTCAACATATCAACTACGAGATATCCCCATGAAAAGCTAAATAGATTCAAAATGTCCAGAGGTATGGGTGATTGTTCAGAATGGGTGGGAAAACATTATCTTATTGATTTCCCGCTAATAGGGATTTTTTAATTTTTTTAAATTTTATTTTATTTTATTTTATGTGAAAGAGATAATAGGAGCCAAGTTCACACGGTTGAACCTCCACGAAAGACCTACGATGCCTAGGATTGACAGATTCTTGGTGTCCATGGATTGGAAAGAGTTTCTAATAATACTCCAACATGGCTTGTCTCATAATGTTTCCAATCGCTGCCCTATTGTGCTGGAGTCTTGTGAGGAATCATAGGCACCGAAGCCTTTTTTACTAGTGCAGCTAGAAGAAAGCAACTTCATACCTAAGGTAAAAGAGTGGTGGATTTCATATAATGTGAAAGGTTGGGTTAGGCATAAGCTTATGGTGAAGCAAAATGGAAGACACCTTACGTCAGTTCAATTGAGGAAGAGAACCTCAGAGTTTTGTAGGCCATCCAAGCTATTGATAAGAAAAAAGACGGGCCCCTCCCTGAAGAGGATATTTTGGACCAACAAGTCCTGAAGCTTGAGCTACAAATGCATATGAAACCAGAGGAAACCAAATGGCATCATCAATAGCCTCATGGTTAATGGGGAGACGTAGAAGAAAAGTAGAACATTTGTGTGTATTTACACCTATTGTCCGAAGAGGGTTAGTCTTGGCCTTAGGCCGGACAATCTTGCTTATGATCCCATTGAAGTGGATGCTACTTGGTTGGAAGACAGAGAGGTGTTGGAAGCAATCAAAAATCTTGGAAAATATAATGCCCCCTGACCTAGTGGTCACCATCACCTTTTTCCAAGGTTTTTAGGAAGATGTTAGGTGCAACCTAATTACCTTCCTTTCTTAATCCATGAGAGGAGGAGGTCATTTAGGAACATCGGAGCATTCTTTATCGGTACCAAAAAAGGAAGGTGTGGAGAACTTGATCTACTTCTGATCAATTAGTTAGAGTCCTCGCATCCAATACAGACTTCACAGCATCTTCAAGAATCTCAAAACCGTGGGTGCTTTTGTGTATAGATTCTGGACAGGGCATTAAGAGCCAATGAATGCATTTGATTCCAGGCATAAGTTAGGCAAAGCTGGCATCATATGCAAGCTAGCTATGGAAAAATCTTACAAATTGGTGGACTAGAAGTTTGTTCACAACATGCTTAGTTGGTTGGGTTTAGGCATCAAATGGAGGAACTGGATTTGGGAAAGCATGAGCTTAAGTCCACTTCTCAGTCAGCGTAAATGGCTCGCAGAATGGTTTCTTTAAAAGCAGTCCTGGGTAATAGCAAGAGGACCCCCAATAGAATTTCAGACAGAGAGAGATCCAGCTTTAATCAATGGAAAATGAAGCATGCTAACTTTCAGATTTCTCGCCTTCAATTCATTGATGATAACCTTGTCTTCTATGAGGCGGATCAAATGCAAGTTGATAATCTTTGCATAGTTCTTCAATGTTTTAAGGTAGTATCTGGGCAAAAGGTAAGCATTCAAAAAAAAGAAAAAAAGAAAAAGAAATGTCCTTGCCACATACATGGACCAAGTCAGCGCTATCTAGTATGAGGTTGCAAATTATGTTGTTGTTTCACCGCCCTACTACTGGCATTTAAACACTAGAAAGGATTCAAAAGATTTTCTTTGGCAAGGAGCTGAAAAAGAAAACAAGTTTCATCTGGAGGTTTGTAAATAAGAGTATAGAGGGTTGAGAATTAGAAGCCTTAAATCTATGAACTTGGCCCTTTTGGGGAAATGGTTGTGGAGATTTGGGGAGGATGGTGCTTTGTGGGAAAAGGTGATAGCTCACAAATATAGGGTGGTAGATGGTGGTTGATTCAGGCAGCAGTCTTCCCAATATAGATCCTGTAGTCTTTGGAGAGTGGTGATAAAAGCAAGTCCTCTCTTTCACAAGGTCTCCTTTGCTCTAAGGGATAACTCTCGAATCCAGTTTTGGTTGGATAGATAGTGTGCGGGCAACCCTTTATGTATCTCTTTTCCAAAGTTCTTTGGTCTTACTCATCATGCTGGATGACGTTCTCATCTTCCACTACGCCTTTAAGGTGGGAGATCAAGTGGTCAAGGTGCCTTGTTTTTCCGAAGAAATCTAATGGAGGAGGTCGCTGAATTTATGGACTATATGTATAAGCTGTATAGCCGAGGTATGGCACTTTTGAGGCGCTGCTCAATACAATTCATTGTCAAGTCCAATGCGACCATCTCTTTACCTCGACCTTGGATTTTATACATAGCATATGAAGTACTCAAGAGGCCCCCTACATTTTGACATTCGCATGGTTGGTTGGTACAATAAGGCATTTATGACTAATCACATGCGAATAGGAAGATGATCATTTTGGATGAATACATTTTTATGCCTCAGGGAAGATGACACCATTGCACCTTTTCTCTGGGAAGATGATGACACCATTGCACCATTGCCTCAGGGAAGATGATCATTTATTCACTCGTTGCACCTTTTCTCTGGAGAGTTGGTGGAAATTATCAAATTATTCAAAGCTTTATGTTGTGGAATCGGTCATGTCTCATTCGATCAGGGACTTGTTTCGAGCCTGGCATGGTGTTTAGAAGAGTTAAAAAACAAGGATCTCTTCATGGCGACTAATTTTCATGGTGAGTTTGTGGGCGATTTGGCTAAGAATTTGCGCAAGGATATCTTGAGATAAGTTTTGTTTGTTGGCCTTGGTATTCCTAAAAGCAAACATGTGATCATTAATGGGATAGTGCAAAAGGAGTTTGCCAATGGGCATGTCAAACCATTATGGGGATCTTTGGAGGTTTCTTCTATGTTGTATTGAATGGGATGATGCCTTAACATCCACTTTGGATGGTCTTCCTTTTCTTTTTCTTTTTTTCCATAAAATTTATGGTTACAACTAAAGAAACAACATTATTTGGTTGTGAAAGAATGATACCCCCATCAATTTACATCTTCAATTTCCATGAAGTACCACAGAGGACCCAAGTCTTAATGTCAAACCCCTAGCCGAATTAATCCTTTAGGTCCTAATAACATTATCTTTGACAACCATGTCTATAACATCCACACGCAATAGGAGCCATGATTGATTCACCCTCTTGACAATTATCAAGTGATTAGTGTAACTCCTATGAATTCCAATATTCAGCACTATTCCACCTAAACCAATCAAATCATGCTCATAGTGATTACTTCAGGACTTCGATAGTCTCTCTTCCCAATATGACAGAATCATAGAGGCTAATCCAACAAACCTCCGGTTGAAGGTCCTATGATGAAATGCATCATTCACATCAAGGTGATGAAAATCCCCATGAATACATTGCTATTACTGAAAGAATCACCTTCACAGAAACTAATTAGCAACTACCACAAAGGTCTTATGATAGATAAGTCCCTACTTTACATGAAACCTTCGACAAGGAGTCTGTCTTTACATCTCTCCACAGAACAGCCTGTGTTTCAAGGTGCCTACCCACTTGCGCCAAACCAATTGCTCTATTGACTAGTTCAATTCTCAGGTTGCTTTCTTTTAAGAGCTTGTCTCCTTGAGCACTGCTTCGTTGCAAGCTAATACCTCTATCGCATTAGCATTGTCAACCAAGTATATAGCAGAAAAAGGCACAGCGGGAAAAAACTTCGTCAGAAAATGATGTTACCAATGGAGTTAGAAGCAGTGTTCGAAATATCGGTATCGCACAATGTATCGCACCCTTGGGATACAGATACGTATCGGTTATCGCACGGGATATATCGTTTGTATCGCATAGTTTATCGCACTTTTTGGGAAACATGGGGAAACATTAGCAAAATGGTTGAATTTTTTTATGAAACTTTGAGGATTATTTAAAAAAACCTTAATGCACACTTTTAAATCATAAAATATCAAAAAAGAAGTGCACATAATAAATTTCGTTTGTATAAGGTACTAAGTTATGCATGTTATCTGATTAAACTAAGGTAAATATATTTAAATATGATGCATACCATTTATAAATGTATAAAGATATGTATGAACATCCAAACATCAATTGGAATTCATTTTAACATATCATTTTACCGCATGGGCCGAAAAATAAGGTAGATCCAAATCTGAGGTGGACCACACCACACAAAATAGTGTTCATTGAATGATCATCATTAAACTATTTTGGGCCTATAATTTTTTTGGATAAAGCTAATATTTATGTTTTCCCATCCAGGTTTGTCAAACCTCATGGATAGATTGGATGGCAAATAAACATTACGGTAGGCCCTAAAAAGCTTCAATGGTGGACATCATTGCCACCACATTTCTTGTAGTGTGGTACACTTGATCTTTCATTTGTCTCCTTTTTGGCCTCATGCCTTAAAACTACTTATGAAAATGGATGGAGGGTGTGGATTGGCTGGTGTACCACACGAGGTATGAGCATGTGTCGTGCGAAGATGGGATGCAGATTTCCTACTAAATCCTTTCGCAGGAGTGGGGCACACCGTGATGTTTGTGAGAAACCTACTCCATCCATCAGTTTTGTGGGATTATTTTAAGACTTGAGGCAAAAATTGAGCAGGATCCAAGACTCAAGTGGGCCGCACTAAAGAAAAAGGTGGGTAGGGAAATTCCTACTGTTGAAACCTTCCTGGGTCGACAGTGATGTTTACATTCCATCCATACCGTTCATTACGTCATCACTACTGGGATGAATTGATAACCCAATATTAGACTGATTCAAAACCTGTGGCCCCTCGAATATTTCAACTGTGGACCTTCAATCCTCACGTTTTTGGCCTACTTGAGTCTTGGATCCGGCTCATTCTTGGCCCTATGTCTTAAAATGTGTTCAAAAAATGGATGGATGGAGTGGATTTCTCACAAACATCACGGTGGACCCTACCTAAGTTTCCAGCGCATGAACTTCATGCGAAGCCTGGACGAGCGTCCCACGAAATCGGATTGCGTACTAAGTTACGCAGTGCGCTTTTATCGTACTGAGTAAACTCAGTTGGACCCACTGTGAATGTATGTGGTTTATCCACACCGTCCATCCATTTTTACTGCTAATTTTAAGGGTTTATACCAAAATTGAAGTAAATCCAAAGTTCAAGTGGACCATTACACAGGAAACAGTGTGGAATAATGATTTCCACCGTTGAAACCTTCCTAAGGTCCAAAGTAATTTTTATTTGTCATCCAACCTGTTCATAAGATCACAAAGACATGGATGAAGAGAAACTACAAACATCAGCTTGATCCAAAACTTTTTTGGCCTCCAAAAAATTTTCAATGGTAGAGGTTCAATCAAAATGTTTCCTGTGGTGTGGTCCAGTTGAGATTTTAATTTGCCTCATTTTTGGAATCAAGCCATAAAATTATCTTTTAACGTGGATTAGCGGAGTGGATAAAATAAAAAAATAACAATGGACCCCACAAGTTTACTCAGTACGCTAAGGGTACTGAGTTACTCAGTACGCAATCCGCTTCCGTCGTCCAAGTCGTACAAACAGTTGAAGGGAGATCAGAGTTACATGGCCCCACCAATAATGTATTTATCATATCCACACCGTTCATCCATTTGGAGAGATCATTTTAGATCGTGAACCCAAAAATGAGTGACATCCAAACCTCAATTGGACCACACCACAAATAGCAGTGAGGACAATGATTCTCACCGTTATAACATTCGTAGGTCCACCATAACGTTAGCTTTCCATCCAATCTGTTCATGAGGTCACAAAGACCTTGATGAATAGGAAAAACAAATATAATACGATCCAAAACTTTTGCAACCCCAAAAGGGTTTCAATGGTGGAAGTTCAATATCCAGCTGCTTTTTTCCAGTGTGGTCCACTTGATCCTTGGATCTATCTTATTTTTCTCATAAAGCCTTACGACGAGCTCGCCAAATGGAAGAACGGTTTGGATATAGTATATACCTCATGATGGGACCCACATAACTTGATGACGTCAACACAATCGGTGACGTGCGAGGCACCGTCCGTCCGCTTCCTTTGAATAAGGGCTCGGGGCCCTTTTTTTCGAAGTAGAGAGGTTCCGGCGCGTTTCGGAACCCTAAAATCTCTCCCGAGGGCCGATGATTTCGGGGATTTCGACGGATTTTGCGCCCAAATCTCTCTAAATCAGAGGCTTCTATTCGAATGGCCCATCAAACACAGCTTCCGATCAGGGCCATCTTCTTTACAGGTACTGAAATCTACCGTTGAAAGTTTTTCTTTTTCTTTTTTTTTTTTCATTTTTTTCGGATAATGACGCTGTCCCAGGTGTGATATCGACGATAATATCAGCCAATATCTGAAGTTTTAGATTTTCGGTATCTTCCGGGGGTTATCGAAGGAGTTTCGTCTCGCTAGGGTCCGATACCGATAATATCGGCCGATATATCGGCCGATAGTATCGATATTTCGAACACTGGTTAGAAGTACACGAGGGCCCATCCTTGACATAAGGCAATAAGTCGATCAAGATCATCATTTGAAAGGAACGAAACTCAGCAGAGACAATTTACTAGTGTCCGTTTGAGGATTCAGTAGACCATGTTTTCCTCCAGTAATATGCGTACACGACTCATTTGATAAAGTAGGCAATACTTGCAAAATCTGCATCAGCCATAATTCTTTCCACGATAGGAGTCTGGCTTAATGGTGAATGCAGGATAAATTTCTCTCTCTCTCTCTCTCTCTCTCTCTCTCTCTCTCTCTCTCTCTCTATATATATATATATAAGAAAAAAAAATGCTTCCAAAATTACTCCTTTTCAAGTTACTACGGAAATTATTTCTCTTTACATTGTTTGCGCAATACAAAACCAACTTTTAACATGTGAAACTTCTTATGCTCCACCATGATTTATGTGTTTGATCCACACCGTCCATCAACTTTTTCAGATCATTCTGGAGCATGAGCCCAAAAAATGAAGTACATCTAAAACTCAAGTGGACCAGACCATAGAAACCAACGGAAATTAAATAAAACTATTGTTGAAACTTTCCTGGAATCCAATGTAATGTTTATTTATCATATAACCTCTTCATAAGGTCACATGTACCTTGATGAAAAAGGAAAAATACAAATTTCAGCATGATCAGGGCCTTCTATGGCCCTGAGAAATTTTCAATGGTAGGCACCCAATTTTCACTATTTCCTGCAATGTGGCCCACTTGAGCCTTATATCTACCTCATTTTTTATTTTATGCCCCCAAACGATATGAAAAAGTGGATAGACCGTGTGGATAAACCATATACATCACCGTAGGCCCCACAAAGCCACTAACACAGCCCACCTAGAATTCCTAGATAGAAAATTCCTCCGGAAGCCTTATGTTTTCTTGTGGTGTGGTCCACCTGAGATTTATATCCCTCTCATTTTTGGTGTGAAGCCCTAAAATGATCTGTAAAAATTGATGAAACACATACATCATGGTGGGGCCCACAGCGCGCAGACCAATTTCCATCAATCCCCGGGAAGCAGATGGGCTGGTGTACCACACACCAGCTATATAGGACGCGGATTGCATCCAACCCCCACCCGGATGGTAATCCATCCAAGCAGGGCTCTGTGGGGCCCACTGTGATGTAAGTGTTTTATCCACGCCGTTCATCGTTTTCTTCAGATCATTTTAAGATATTATCCATAAAATTAGCCATGTCCAAGGCTTAAGTGAACCACAGTGGGGATTGAATGTCCACCATTAAAAACTTCTTGGGAGCTGGAGAAGTTTCGGATGAAGCTGATATTTGTGTTTTAACTTCATCCACGTTTACATGACCTTATGAATAGGTTGTATGGTAAAAAAAAACATCATGGTGGCCCTGAGAAAGGTTTCAATGGTGGGTGTCATTATCACTGTAGCTTCCTTTGGTGTGGTCCACTGGAGCTGTAGACCTGCCTAATTTTTAAGATCCAACCTTAAAATGATCTGAGAAAATTGATGAACGGCATGGATAACACACTTACATCACGGTGGGCCCCACAGAGCCCTGCCCGAACAGATTACCATCTGGGCGGGAGTAGGACACAATTCGCGTCCAGCTATATAACTGGTGTAGATACGTGTCGTGCAAAGACGAGCACCGACACTCCTTGAGCTCCGAGTTGTACGAACGGTTCAAAGGAGATCAAAGTTACATGGGCCCTATAATGATGTATTTATTATATCCACACTGTTCATCAAATTTTCGAGATCATTTTAGAGCATTAGCCAAAAAATGAATCATATCCAAAACTCTAATGGATCACACCAAAAATAGCAGCGGGGATAATGATTTTCACCGTTAAAAAATTTGCAAGGCCCACTATAACATTTACTTTCCATCTAATCTGTTCATAAGGTCAAAATATTTGTATGAAGAGGAAAACCAAATTTCATATTGATCCGAAACTTCTGTGACCCCCAAAAGGGTTTCAATGGTAGGCGTTCAATCCCCCACTGCTTTTTGCAGTGTGGTCCACTTTATCTTTAGATTTGTCTTATTTTTCTGCTCAAGCCTTACGACGAGCTCGCAAAATGCATGGACGGTTTGGATATAACAAATACCTCATGATGGGGGGACCCACAAAACTTGTTGACATCAATACACCAACTATAGCTAGTGTGTGGTACACCAGCCAATCCGCTTCCCAATCCCCGTCCAGATCCGGACGCGGATTTCCTGCGAAAGCCTTTCGCATGAAGTTCCTGCGCTGGAAAGCTATCTGGGGCGCACCCTGACTTTTGTGAGAAATCCACCCCATCCATCCCTTTTGTGAACTCATTTTAGGACATTAGGCCAAAAATGAACCGTATCCAATACTCAAGTTGGCCTAAAAGGTGATGATTGAACGTCCATAGCTGAAATATTCGTGGGACCAGAGAAGTTTTGAATCAGATTAATATTTGTGTTTTCAGTTCATCCCAACAAGAATGACGTTATTAACGGTATGGATTGCATGTAAACATCACTATCAACCTCAGGGAGGTTTCAATGGTAGGAATTTCCATACCCACCTTTTCCTTTAATGCGGCCCGCTTGAGTCCTGGATCCTACTCACTTTTGGTCTAAAATCCTAAAATGGGCTGATAAAACGTATGGACATGGTGGATTTCTCACAAACATCACGTTGGGCCTTAGCTAGGTTTCCACTGCAGGAAATCCGCGTCAATCTAGGAAGCGGATTGGCTAGTGTACCACGGAAGCTAACTCACTATGCTCAACATACTGAGTAAACTTTGAGAGTTCCACCATGATTTATGTATCTGATCCGTTCCTTCCATCAATTTTACCAAATAATTTTAGGGCCTGAGCCCAAAAATAAAGTATATAGAATGTTCGAATGGACCACACCCACAAGAAACAGTTGAATTGAACATCTACAATTGAAAATTTCTTGGGGGTCACAGAAGTTTTGGAGCAAGCTTATATTTGTGTTTTCCCTTCATCCATGTTCGTATGATATAATGAATAGGTTGGATGACAAATAAACATCATTGTGGGGCCCGGAAAGGTTTCAACAGTGGAAATCATTATCCCCATTGTTTCCTGTGGTATGATCCACTTGATCTTTAGATATGCTTCAATTTTGGACTCAACCCCTTAATTTAGATGGAAAACAGATGGACGGTGTAAATAGACCACTTACAGTCAAGGTGGGCCCAACTGAGTTTACTCAATACGATAAGCAATCTGATTTCGTGTACCACACACCAGCTGTATAGCTAGTGTAGGTATGTGTCTTGCAAAGACGAGCGCTAACACCAAGGTGTCCTGTATCGGTATCGGTTGGCGTAACGGTGCCCTCCGAAACCGATACGAATACGGGGGCGTAACGGCCCGTAACGGCGCAATTTATTTTTTTTTTGCCAAAAAATTGAAAAAATATGGATTAAATCCGGAATATTCTAAGCATTCCAAATATACATTCATTTATAAATTGGAACATGTTTATGGTGGTGTAACGGTCCACTCTTTGGTGAGAAGTTGTATCGGACTGTCTGATTAATTTTTGAACAAGGTAACCTGAATTTGACTACAAAATTCATATATTTAATTTTCTAAATATCTAATTTATATACTTAACAACTTGATATCATTTTTCCCAATAGTTCTTTAAAAAAACGAAATTAAATTCAGGTAGATGGCGTTGCCAATTTAGGGCTGACTTGGAGGACCAATCTATGCTCCAAATCAGCCTCAAATTCATGCAATTTATTGCCATTATCCTACTTATGAATTGGTGGACATTTATTGGATAGTGAATCATGAAAAAAATCAAAAGGCCTTATTTTAAAAAATAAATGTCCACAAATTAACAATTAAAACTATTTAAACAATTTGATTTTGGCATTGTGAGTTAGCAATTGCAATCCATAATTTAATTGCTAAATTTTAAGTTAATATATGTCTTGTGTACAATTTTTTAAGGCCCGAATTAGGCGGGACTCGGATTGTGAAGTGTAACACACGTGTCAAAGTTTTTTGGGCCCCACCCGTGATGAATGTGTTATATCCACACCGTCCATCCATTTTGCCAAATAATTTTAGGGCATGAGCCCAAAAATGAGGCACATCCAAAGCTCAGGTGGACTGCACCATAAGAAACAATAATAATTAAATGTTCACCATTAAAAATTTATTGGGGGCTACAAAAGTTTTAGATCAAGCTGACATGTGTGTTTTCCCTTCATCCACGTCAGTGTGACCCAATTAATAGGTTAGATTGAAAATAAACATTACAGTGGACCTTAAGAAATTTTTAATGGTGAGCATTCTATAACCACTGTTTCCTATGGTGTGGTCCACCTGAGATTTGGATATTACTAATTTTTTGGATCCTGACCTAAAATGACGTGGCAAAATGGATGGACGACATGGATAAAATATATACATCATGGTGGGGCCCACTCGGGTCTGATCAGATTGGATGGAAAATAAACGTTACGGTGGGCCGCTGCTATTTTTGGTGTGGTCCAGATGATCTTTGGATATAATTCAATTTTTTGGTAGTGCTCTAAAATGATATCTGAAAATAGATGAACGGTGTAGATATAATAAATACATCACTGTGGAGCCCATGTAACTTTGATCTCCTTCGAACCGTTCGTACAACTCGAAGCTCGAGGAGTGTCAGCGCTCGTCTTAGCGTGACACGTACCTACAGCAGTTGGTGCGTGGTACACCTGCAAGTAAATAAAAAAAGGGAGCGAGAGGGAAACCGAAAAGAAAAAAGAAAAGAAAAAAGAGGGAAAGAAGAGAAAAGAAAAAAGAGGGAAAGAGGGAAAGAAGAGAGAGAGAGAGAGAGAGAGAGAGAGAGAGAGAGAGAGAGGAAGAAGAAGAAGGCCGTAGCCGCGGCCATAGTTGCCCGAGAAGAAGAAGAAAAGGAAGAAGAAGAAGAAGAAGAAGAAAGAGAAGAAGAAAAGAAAGGAAAAAGGTATTTTATTTTATTTTTTTTAAAGGCCGTAACGGTCGTTATGGCCCGTAACGGCCGTTACGGTCACAGAATTCTGCAACGGCCGTTTTGACCTCGTATCGCATAATGGTGTCAACCGTTACCGTTACGAATCGGCCGATACGGCCGTATCATAACGGATACGGGACACCTTGGCTGACGCTCCTCGAGCTCTGAGTTGTACGAACGGTTCAAAGGAGATCAAAGTTGGCGGGAAATCTGCATCCAGGTGTAGTACCAATTCATGTTAATTTTTTTCTAAAACACAACAGGCTTCTCATTCACTTCTCCATTGCATCATCAATTATTTCTTTAGCTTCTTTATAGAAGATTAGAAATATTTCTCTTCGACAGGTATTACAGTCTCTCTATATTTGAAGATTGACTAGATTTTCTTGATTTTTTGTCTTTTCTATCTATTTTGATCTAGTCATTTATTCAATTTGTTATTCAAGATTACGAGTAAATATGAATTATTTCGTTACATCTAATATCATATATTTTAAACCTTTGAATATTTTGTTTTTCATTTTTCTTTTAAAAATTGCAAGTAAATTTATTAAAAGATTTTTACCCAATTGTTCTTCTTTAAATAATTCTCAGTTTATACTAGACTATTGTAGCGATGGCTTCAAGGGATAGTGGTAGGGCAAGATGGAGTGATTTCGACAAAAAAACATTTATTGATTGTTGTCTTGAAGAAGCACATAAGGGTGGTAGGTCAGGGTCAAGCTTGACTAAACAAGCATGGAACAAATTAATAATCGAGTTGAAAAAGCGTACGAGAAAAGAATTCAATCAAAAGCAATTAAAGAATTTAAGGGATTATCTGAAAGTACAGTATATTGTGTTAATTAAATTGATAAACATTACGAGACATGGGTATAATGCATTGGCGGGCCAATTTGATTGGCCTGAAGAGAGATGAGATGAGTACATAAAGGTAATTATGAAATTTTGTTATATAGTTAAATAAGAATTTGCCTTTCATCAAATTAAGACATGATTTTATGATATTTTTATTGTAGGCAAATAAGAATGCAGCCCAATTCCATAATAAACCACTAGCATTTGAGATCGAATTGAGGGCCTTATTTGAAGGTTTTGTTGCAACTGGTGCTCAAGCCTACACAACATATAACGACAATCTTCCTGAGGAGTATTTTGGGTCGTCATCTCAAATACTTTCAAATATACCTATGAGTGAAAATGAAATCAATTTAGACAGTCTCGGTGTTAACATAAATCCGGATACTCAAGAATGTCAACACGCACCACTTGTCGATTTAGAAGCTCATCAACACAAACGGCACAAACCAAATACGAAGAAAGATATCCAAAGCAGCGTAGATGCACTCATACATCAGAAAAGACAGATGTAGAAGGACCCACTATCAAAGAATGTTTAATGAAATTAAAAAACATGTCATCAATAAGAAAACCAGATTTATTGTAATTTAAAGCTCTAAAATTGCTTACCCAGAAAAAAGAGAACAGAGAAGTTTGGATGCTTCTAGAGGAAGAATATGATATAAAGCTTTGGATAGAGACTTTAGATTAGTGTGTGGTTTATTTTGAATAATTTTGACATTAGTTTTATTTCTTTCTCTTTAAAGTTTTCACGTTAGTTTTGGTTATAGACTTTATATTAGTGTACTGTTCAGTTTGAATAATTTTAATATTAGTTTTATTTCTTTCACTCATGAATGTTTTTAATTCCACAGTAACTCTTGATTTATTGACATGTTGAAGATTATTATATAAAGCATATCGATTTTTGTTGATATAGACTATTTAAGAGATTTGTTAATCTTAACCATTCAATTGTTTAAAACATCTAATTGAAGCCTTTACTTTCAATGTTGATAGAATTATGGCATTAACAAATGAACAGAAGAAATTATTGAAGATTATGATATTAAAGCTCCTATTTAATTATTTAGAGACGTCTACTAACAGAAAACAAGTAAGTTCTCCTGTATTACCTGGATCATATTTTGTCAAAGAATTGCTAGATGGTCCTTCTTCAGTTTACTACGAATTGTTTAGAATAGAGAAAAATATATTCAATAGTTTGTGTAACTTGTTTCGCATTCGAAGGTGGTTGTTTGATAGTAGGTATGTATCACTCGGGGAAAAGATTGCCATGTTTATAATGACAATGAGTCATAACCTTCGGAATAGATTGGTAAGAAATCGATTTGTAGATTCAACACAAATGGTGCATAAGTACTTTCATGAGGTATTATTTACTATGTTGAAATTTGCCAAAAAAATGATTGTCACTCCATTATTTGATCAAAATGTCCAAGAAATCAGAACACACCGACATCTTCGGCAAATATTTAAGTAAAACTTCATATAAAAAATATAAATATATTTACTTATAATTGAATTATCCTACTCAAGGGTTAACAATTTACCTTTAATGTTTAGGGTGTCGTTGGTGCATTAGATGGAACACTCACTCCTACATGTATCCCGACAGATAAACAAATACCTTATAGAGGAAGAGGAAGGGATGAATGTGCTCATAATGTTATGGCCATCTGTGACTTTAATATGATTTTTACATATGCCATAGCTGGATATGAAGGGGTGGCACATGATTCAAGGGTCCTTATGGATGTTGTGCTTGATTCAACAAAGAAATTTCCGTTGCCCTCTCCTGGTAATATTTAATATGTTTTTTCATATAACTTGGTAAAATTATAACTTGAAATTTTGCTTTTTTTTTTTTTTTTTTTTTTTTAAAGCAACAAGAAAAAATATATTAAAACAGAAAAAAGGAATACAAGGTAGGGAAAAGAGGAAAAAGAGACAAGTTGTTGAGATAGCAGAAGATCTCTAAATCCCTAAAAATTTTTGCTAAAATGTCATTTGTTTTTATGCAAATAAATATTATCTGGTTGATGTTGCTTACACTTATACAAGAGGATTTATAGCACCATACCGTAATGTTCGGTATTGGTTGGGTGACTTTCGTAGCGGTGGGCGGCCTACTAGTAAAGAGGAGGTTTTTAATCATATGCATGCGAAGTTACAGAATGTAATCGAAAGGTCTTTTGGCGTGTTGAGAGTGCGTTTTGCAATTTTGAAGCGGATGGCACCATATTCTTTCCCGACGCAAAGAGACATAGTTATTGCATGCATGACACTATACAACTACATCAGAAAAGAATCCATCTCTGATCCACTCTTCCAACAATACAATGATCAAAATGTTCTTTTGGATATGAATATTGAATCAGAGAATAGTATGCCTGAAGTGGAAGGAGTATTTGGAGACTTTGAACAAACTATTATGTCTAATACAATATACGAGAAGAAATTGCTGGCACACTTATACGTGCAAATCATTAATTTTTTTTTTCTGTTTTTATGAATAATGATATTTTAAATTTCTATTAACTACTTTAGTTTATTTGAATTAAATAGAATAATTTTATTTTCATTTCATAAAAAATAATTTCTTTATAATGTAAAACATTTCCCAATAGGAGATAGGGACAAATGTGTCAAATTAACATATTTCAGACATTTCAGATTCAGGCTTCAGATTTCAGATTCAACAAACGGGGCCTAAGTGAAGAAAAATGAGGAATTTTAACTCAAAACGGCAAGCAAGAGAAAAGATACCCGACTTATCCAACAATGACTTGGAGAAACATGGACTCTCAAGCCGTGTGACTATTGCACAACAAAGAGTTCTCATCCCGAGAATTGAAACCATTTAATCTAAAGTAGGAGATGGGGTAACCTCTTCAGTAGCATGAACTCCCTCAGCAGAAGCACTCCCCTTAGAAGTAATGGATAATAAGCACTAGCTGATCTTGACCTCCCATGAATGCCCTGACACATCTCTCTAGTATATCAGCTCCTCCCACAAATAAGTAAATTTCAACTTATCATTCTCTTCCATAGCCAAACCTCCACAACCTCAGTGAATGCAGTGGTCATGACCACAATCAGTGTCCTAGCCCTAACAAGTTGGGAGGTAGAAATTAGAGTGGAGCATGCAGAAGCAGCTCCGACAGGCTGCACGCTGAAATCAACAAATATCCTCTCACTGAAGAGAAAGGGAATTTGTAGAGGAAGGGCATCCCTTTATATATCTAAGCCAACCAAATCATACTAAAGATTAGACTAGCCAGCAACTTGAATATACTCGTTTGCTTCCTTTGCCCTTTATGGATCTTAGAACAACAAGGAGGTGTTCTTCGATAATGATTCCCCCTGAATGGTAAGAAAAGCTGCATGGTACTCTCTCGAGGATTGCTACTTTTGATTAAAGTGTACAACTAAGAGTCTGGCATGTGAGAATAAGTTCGGGTGACAGGGTCACAAATTTTCTCCTACTGTCCTGAGAAACACTAATCACCTACTGATCTCAATCCGGATACAGTAACCAAGACATTATAATTAGTTCTCATATTCTCATTTCTCAAAGTAGGCATCATCAATAGACGGTTCTTTAGTTTGACCGTTAATGTAATGCAACTTTAGGTCTTCCACAAATGAACACCTTAGTCTGTCGACATGTCCAGTTCAAGCTGTATGACTATCATGCATGCAATTAGTACAGATGTAGACACTTGCAATTAATTGTCAGTTATGCTATGCAAAGCAATCATCACATACTACTAACCCTGAAATTGAGGTGTCCGAATTCTCATCCCAGCCTGAGCATTTAAGGTTGGGCAACCACATACATCAGAAGACAATATTTACACGCACAGCCTTAGGTGGTACCATATCAAATTGAGGACTTCCACTTCGGTGATATTGTTCCTTAAACTGAGGAACTACTTCCTCCTTCTAAAAGAAGAACACATTGGCCATTCTAATGCAATTCATCACCTCCCACGCCACATGGTTCATACCATATGCAAATGCTGGACAGGTGTGATTTAGCAAAAGGCCATACGATATTATAATGTCTGACAAATAGCTAACTGCAACAATTAAAGATAATTTATCCCATCCAATTTTACTACAGTAATTCACAAACAAATATCTTGCCTTGAGATACTACCCCTATCAGTGGTTATTTTGGCACTAACCATAACCCCTGGGGTCAACACAACAACAATTCTCTTCAATATATATATATAAACACTTGTGTAAAATTTCTAACCATTCGGTGAGGAAAAAATAGCCCACAATGATAAAACAGAGCAAAAGAACTCTCAATCTCAAAAATCAAAATAAATAAATAAGAACAAAAATCTCAAAACAACAATTTTTCTAAACACCTAATAGCTGCAAGAAACACCTTTCTAAAAAGGGCATCCTCCAAAACAATGAATAATCATGTGAAATTTAAACCACCGTCAATCAGTAAACAACTCTCCGGCAACCTTTTTTTTAAAGGACAATTAAATGTTACAAAATTGAGAAATATTCACCAATCATATATTTTAACTCATCCAATGACAAAATTATTTCTGGCACATAGACACCCCACTAGCGGTAAAAGGAAGGATAGCTTTTCACCAAATTTCCTTCATTCTTCTTGGAAAACCTTGAATCTGGCTTCGAAATTGAAAAGTATCCATTTCATCAAAAGAGGAGTGAAAGGTATATGTTACTCGCTCCTAAATAGTTAACAAGTCAAATCCATACAAATCCAAACATAAGAAACCAAAGACACTACTGCATGGCTCAAAAGAATATCAAACTAGAGGTTATAACATCCCCAGAATGTGATGATAATTCTTCATAATCAACATCTTTCTATGTACACCAGTTGTACTCTGATTCATGAAATAGGGTCTTACAGCTATAATGTCAATGGTATGACCTGATAGTGTGTCTGCAAAAAGAGAATGGATCCCTAGATCAGAACAGAGGCTCTGATACCAAGCAGTAATTTTAGGTTTACAGGATTTAGGGTTTTGAAAAGATGAGTGGAGAAGAGAAGAGAAAAGGGTTTTAGTTGAAAAAATTGGTCAACAAACTATGTTATTAAACATAAATTTAGTATATTTACAATTATGCCCTTTAAAATGACAATACCTCAAATGATAATTTATCAGGGCAACAAAATGATAAACGAACATGGGAAAAATGGAAAGAACAGACCATTATTTTTGTGAGTGGATGATTTCATGAATCTAGAGCTTTTTGCTATTAAAAACTCAAGGCAATCATTTGGAATTAACGACTTCATGTGATGAAAAGCTCAAACCAAGTCAATAAATCAGGATCAAATACTTGAACCCATTTAGGGGTCGTTTAGATGCCTGTAAATAGGGCAAGTGGTAAATGAATTGCAGGGAGTGTTTGGATGCTGAAAAGTGCCTATTAAATGAATTACTGGTTGTAAGCTTTTAGCTGAAAATGAAAACCTGCTGAAAAACTCTGATTTCATTGACTGTAAAAGAAATGCAGCCTAACGGCTGGAATTTTGAAATTTGGTTATAAACATATTACAGGTTAAAAAAACCTATTACGGCTTTTTTTTTTATATATTTAAAGACATATTCAAAATAAAAAATAAAAAAATACAGCTTAAACAATTTACAGATTATCCAAACACATACAACTATTTACCAGTAAACAGAGTACAGCTTAAAGCCAAACAAGACGATCTGTAGACAATTTACACCTGTAATTCGATTACCTGCAATTCATTTACTGACCTCTTAAGGAGAAAGCAAATATTCTACAGAGAACATGCAGAATCACCAAGGCATCCAAACGAACCATTAAAGGAGAAAGTAAATAATTCTAAAGAGAACATGCAGAATCACCAACCGACAATCATTGCCGAAAGGTAGAGAAACTCCCCGTACCTTTCATTGCTATTAAAGCGAGCACCAAGATAGAAGGCAACAGAGAGCAACCAAGAATCACTGTGCACTGCGACCAATGAAAGCCAATCCTTACGGAGCATCCCGTCTCTTGCAAAATTAATCCCAAGCGCAGGCTCTGGAAGCTCAGGTGGAACTTCTTCTGCAGGAAGATTGACCTCCCAGTTGTCGTTTGGGTGTCCATAAAGACACAAGTTCTCCTTAGCTGAACAATTACATGTGAATTATCCTCTAATCATTCAAAAGGCAAATCCACAACATGCAGATAAGTAAAGTGACATGGTCTGTTCTGCCACCATCAGTATGGCAGGCCCCATCTTTCCATGATCCAGACCATGCACTCTTGTGCCGCCCACAATCAGTGGCCATCAGTCATCCTCCCAGAATCTCCCCCATTGGAATTTCTTAGCCATAAAGTGGATTGTTCAACAAACCATCCATTTGTAATCCACAAGTTGTACGTGTAAGATCGTCCAACAGGGGACATACTGGTGACACACGCCATTCACAACGGGGCACACCAGATGAACAGTCATGATCACCAAATGTCGGGCCCACCCGTACAGTTATGGGCTACCATCAAACCATACATCTAGCAGGACCCACCAAAGACAGCCAATGCTGAAAATCACCCACTGGTGGACCCCACACGGACCCACAAATGCCTCATGTTCACATTCTACAATCTGAAGTCCTCTCGCCAAACATACAGGATCATCCGGTTTGGGCGATCTCCGCAAAGTGGGGCATTCGTGGCAAAGGGCACCGGATGAAGGAACCCGATCACGATAGGTGGGCGGTCCCGCGAACAGCATACCACCCACAGACGACAATTACAGGCAGTCCCACAAGCTACTAAAAGGGCCCTATAAGACCTAAAAGAAACCCTAGATCATCTCGTGATCTAGAACCCTAGAAATTAAAACAAGGTGGACAATCCGAATTACCTGGATCGCAGAGAGCATAGAACTCATCCACATCTGTTGAAGACGAAATGACGCGAGATTTCAATTAATGAAAGGGAGAAAGAAAGGGCAAAAGGGAAAGGAATTGAACAGTGGAGATGCATACCGTACGTTAGGGCACGAATGATCCCAGCCCTTCGGCTACTGTAATCCTTGTAAATCTCCTCCACCGTACGGGGATTCGAAGCCATCTCCATGGAGAGAGGGAGGACGAGATTTTAAGGAGATCGAGCGCTTGATCTTAGGGAGACGGATCCGTCGCTGTTGCTGTCGCTGCTGTTGCAGAGATTGGACGCGTATCGGCCGTTGGATCCTTCTAAGGAGGAAGCGATGATGCGGAGAATGTAAAAGGAAGGAGGAGCTTTTGAAGTGTTACGGGAGTTGTTTCACGTAAGAAGCCGCACAAGGGGGAAAAGTGAGGAGGCTGGCGCGTTCAAGGCTCTCGCGTCCATTTCCGCGCCACGCGATGATCCAGACCGTTCATCGAGAAAAAACATTGATGCTCGGGTAGCGTGTGATGGATGATACGCAGGTACTTAGGGGTAGTTTGGCGCCGTGGATTGGAGGGGATTGGAGGGGGGTTTCAAATTCTCCTGGTTGTTTGGCAGCATAAAGTAACCGGGGTTTCAAATCCAAGGGTTTCTGATGGGAGGTTTGCAATCCACGGAGAGAGCTTGGATTACACCTAAAATCATTTCAATAGTTGCAGGGTAACATGTGTGTAACTGTACACTATCATTCTATTGGGCACATGACCCACTAATGATGATCAGCATCGTCCAAACATTGTCCATGTAAATCAACACCAACCAAACATTGTCCAGCACCATCCAATCATTGTCCATATTAATCAATGATTAAAAATCGTTGGTTAATAACTCAGACATGATCTTGTGCTTGTGGTCCATCCGAGACTTGGAATTTCATCATTTTCAGGCAAAGCATATATTTCAACGGGCTTATCACAACCATAGTGTCAAAAATTATATATCTCACTAATTAAGAATATTAAAGTTGGTTTAGTAATTAAATTCAAACCCTTATGAATATACCATGCATAAGTATTTCTGAATTTAAGTTGATTCACACTCTAGGGTGCCAAACATACGGGAGGATCGCCAATCCAGGGGTTTCCAATCCGGGGAGTTCCGAATCCAGGGTTCCAAATCTACGCTCCCAAACAGGCCTTTAGAAATTACATATGTTGCATATGAGGAGTTCAAATTAAACTGTCAAAGTTATAGGTCCAATCTGGAAGTATCATGAACGAAAAATTACATGGGAAGGTCTATGAGTCCAACTAATTGGACCATAATACGTGGGACTACCCAACAAATAACTTCCAAACTTACCATGTGTATGCAAATTGGAACCTTGCAGATAGGCTGTCCCACCATAATAACCACCTTGTCCAAAAAACAGCTACATTCACTCATTAGGTGAGCCGTACCATAAAGAATCATTTCTAGCCATTGATAAATAACAACCTACAAATATAGGCCATGTGATGATGAGGAAATGTCGCTGATTTTTGAAAAGTGATTCGATGTGGACAAGATGTTTGGTCATGGACATGGACGCCCATTGTAGGTTCTAGAGCGCGAGGCAGGGCCTATCATGATGTTTGTGAGAAATCCATCAGGTTTATCCATTTTTTCAGTTCATCTTAGTAAATGTGCAAAAATAAGGCTACTTGCATAACATTGCAGTGTGGGTGGGCCACTTCACACTTGGCTTTTCTTCTCCTGATCTTTTAAGCACACGAGGTGGTATTAACTCATGTGAAACAATGCATATGATTTGGAGTTGCCATGATCACTTATGAAACAAAAGAATTTAGAAATCTCTCAATTCGAATGACTCTTATGGTTGGTCCACATTCGAAGACTCTAAAAGCTTGATGACAAAAAAGGAATGGGGTTAGACAATTTTTTTTGCCTATGAAAAGTACAGTCTTTACTTTACGGGATTATAAATTTTTTAGAATTAATAAAACTTTAGAAATAACTACATCTAAGGTCCAATTGGGCAAACACTAGAAAAAAATAATAATTTAGAATGAGGTGATAACATGATGCTGATGTGTTGTATGTGAGATGCCAGCATGAACTTGTGGAGATGTGAGAATAAAACGAGGGAAACCAAGGCACTCTTAGATGAAAAGAGATGGCGAGGTGCCCTTGATTCTAACTCTACTTTGTTGATCATCGAATTCATCTAAAAATTGGTCGTATCACAACGCAAAGGAGATCACCTGGAGAATGAGATTCCAAGGCCCACATAACCCTCTCAAGCATATCAAAAACTCTCTCAAAGCTCTCTTCCATGCAAGGTAAGAACTCTCCTCTCGATCATAGTTGTTGCAAATGAAAGAAAATGATATGATATTTATAGAGGTGACATACCGTGCTAATATAGTACATATACATGTTTGTTAAGGTCCTTGGGGTTACATAAGCCAGTGCAACTTATAAGTGGACTTTTTGGGTTGGCGAGAATCCAAATCCTTCCGGTTGTATTTCACAATTTTTAAAGACATTTTTGTCACCTCAACTGCTATAGGGCCTCATCTATTGACTCGGATCACTTTCACATGCCTCGCGCAAGAATTAGATTTACCGCCAATCACGTTTGGCCAATCTGGACCATTAATTGGTTCCAAATGGTCCTGGGTATCCCTGTGGCGCAATTTGTTTCAATATGCGATGCTTCTTTGCGGTGATCCAATGTCAATTTCAATTATTTGTTGCAATCATACAAAGTATTATATGTGATTTTGGGTGAGGTGTCTATAGCCATAAAAAACTCAAGTGGGCCACACAATAGGAAAAAGTGAATAGGAAAATGCCTACCCTTGAAACCTCCATGGGTCCACCATGATGTTTATATGCTATCCACATCACTCATAAAGGTCATTCCTACAGGCAGTGTTTTAAGTATAAGTATCAATAGAAGTTTTGCTGGCCCAGAATACAGAAATAATATTAATATCGCTTGTAATATTGGTGATAATCGGAAACACAAGGAAACATGGGGAAAACAATGGAATTTTTTAATGAACTTCAAGAGATGCTAAAATACACATTTAAATATTTATAAGTTAAACAATTTGTAAAAAGATGCATACATAATAAATTTTCATTTAATGGGGTCCTAAAACATGTGTTATTATAAGAAATTAGTCCAACCATCCAACATTCTATCCGAACATCCATTAATATTTTAAAATATCAACAACATATGATATTTTGCTAAGAAATCGTTGACAATCGGAAAGGGAAACAAAATATTATAGTCTTGATATTGCCCATATTACGATAACAATAATATCACTATATGTCACGCCCCAGACTCGGTAACTGGACTCACAAGGAACCCGATGGCTGGTTCTAGTCACAACAACCTCCGTAGTACCACATTCTCGGCTCCTGAGGTTAGTTCCGATCCTGGTATCCTACAAGGAGGATTTTCATAGTAGTATAATCATTTCCAATACGAGCATACTCAAGATCACAAACAAGTACATCTGAGAATAACAAAGACACACATCGCAAAATCCACTATAAAGTTGAACTTTTACATCATCTATAAGGTCCAAAATGACATACATGAGAATAAAAGGAAAAGAGAAAGAAATCAGCAACACTGGAGTCCTCACTACTCAACTTTACTCCACGCTCTGCTGCTATGGCGCCTGCCTAGAATCTCCTGTACGCATCAATCATGCATAAGCTTATAGAAGCTTAGAGGGTGGTGTAAGTGTGTGACAATAGTGCATAGAAGAATAGTAGGAGGTTTAAGGAGAGAAGCATGATTAATGAGCATATCACTAGCCTTACCAAGGCTTACCATGAACGCGATGCAATGAGTAATGAGTGTCATACTAAGGCAATGCATGAAGGGGGGCTTATACAACCAATGCTAATGCGATGCAAGTAATGTCAGTGCTCATATCCAAACCATAAGTCAAGTACATTTTCAATCATAAGGAAATCATCGGGGTCTATTACACTGCTGAATGACTGCCGCTCTGCAGACCCCGCATAGTTAAACGAGCGTAAGAGACCTCACTATCCGTCTGTGGACAGCCAATCATTAACAAGGCCTGAAGGTAGCGGACTCATTTATGAGCTGGTCAGACTCAGCCTAGTAATGCCTCCTCGCACTAGGTAGGTAAGGCCACACCCCCATCCAACCGACTACACGACAGTGGGAGTCGCGGCCTAACGGTATAAGGCTTTCGTGCGCTCGTAGTTTCCACTCGGTCACGGCGTTGGAGCAAATCCTTGGTACCATGGAAGTTTTGAGAATTTCACCCATGGGCATCCTATGCACCCGGTATGTTCAACTAATATTTTCGGTGTCCACACATATGACCATCCACGAATACCCCTGTGGAGGTAAGGCCCTGATGAAGTAAAGGCGGATATCCACAAGTTATGCAATGTTAGATGCATGAATCACACAATCACCCATGCATCAATCTCAAGTATCCATCTCTCGGGGAGATACCAACACGTCCTACACAATGACACAACCATGACCAATTATACCTCAACCAAGCATGCATATGATGTGTATGGGAGTGGGCCATGAAGATAAATAGGGGTGCCAATGAGGTGAAGATGAACTCTCTACCTAACCATGAAGGGTCTAGGTACTTAACCAATTCCTCATAAGGAATACAACCTCTAGTGAGGGCCTATATACCTGGGGTAGTCCACGAGACTAAGGAGAACAATGGTATGGGCCTAAATAGATGAAACGGACCTAGCAAGGGTCTATGGTGGGCCTTTAACCACCCAAAGAAGCCTATGGGCCTACCTTAGGGCCACCAATGTGGGCATCCATCCAGCCCATCTCTAATTGATCATGGATCAAGGCCTAAGGCCCACGCAACATCAGAAATAAGAAACGGGCAACCATAATCATACCACAAACAGTCATGTTGGGCTTCAGAAAGGCGGCCCAAGGCTTATCCAAAACATGGGTCCAAGGGAAACACACATAGCCCAACCCATATATATCACTATGGGCCCATAGGGGAAAGGTTAGGGCCCAACATAAAGGCCATTAATCCCATATATTGTGGTGGCCTAGTGGGCAGCCCATTGCTCAAACCACATGGGCAAATGTCATGCTCTTAGTCAAGTAAGTTGGGCCTACAAGCCGGCCCAAGTATTAAAGTTGATTTGGTGGGCAACCAAGGGCCCATCTATTTGTGTAATCCAGCCCACTAACCCAACACAATAGTATGGTAAAAATGGCCCAAGAGTTCAATGGGCCTATCTGGAAAGTTCCAGCCCAATTGGGCCTAAAGAGCTCAACAACTAGCTACATTCATGGACCCGATTAAATTCAACTGTGGTGGGCCTCAAAAGTGCATTTATTAAGTCCAACATTTAAGGAACCAAAGGTATAAATTATTCCTTCTAAGATCTTCACAATGTGGTGGGCCCCACTCCTCAAAATTTTAGCTCAAAGGCCAAGCATAATTATAACAAGTTGCTGAATTTTTAACCCAACAGGTTTATGAGCCTATTGGAGTCCAGTAATTGTTTCATTTGATTAGGACATCAGCCCAAGTGGTCCAGCTATCAAGTCAGAGGATCCCACCACATAAGGTTACATCATACGATACAAGAGAGTAGGTGGGCCACACTGCTAGACCAAAGTCCAGCAGGTAGCCCACATGGGGCGTCTCATATGGGCCTGGGTATTTGGCCGAAACTGACCCAAATTTTCAGGTCACACCACAGTCAGATCGAATGTCCGTTGGGCCTAAAATTTTGCAGAGTGACACATACATAGGTGGGTCACACCCCCACAAAATTTCAGAATTTTTGGACACTTAAAAATATTTTAATTTATTTAAATGAAACAGATTGTCCAGAAAATCGGACTGATCTGAACACCATATTGTAATGGGCCGGTCTAGCCACCACCATGGTGTGTACAGGTGTCCATTGGCTCTGAAATTTTGTGGGTGGGTCGCAACATGGGTGGACCACCTATATATAAATTTTCATGATTTTAGAATACCCAAAAGTATTTTAATTAATTTGAAGGATACAATCTGTACAGGGTAGAGTATTGCAGGAATATGACTGTGCTGAATTTGGGCCATTCCAATGGGTGGGTCATGGGCCTCCAAAATTCTGAAAATTGAGGACCAAGGTCTCTCATCATGTATATAATAAGAGGGAATCCAAAAATTTGGCCCACCATCATCAAAATAATTTATGAATTTCTGTTTACAATAGTCTACATTGCTGGACTGCATAGCAGAAAATCAGGCTGACCACCCCTCTTGGCCCACCCTTTTGGATAACCAAATGGAGTCATTTGGGGCTGAAATTTGGCATACTTGTAGGTGGGGTCCACACCTTCAAGAAACATATATTACATAAGACCAAACACCCCTCTAAATGCCCAAAAATCTGGTCTCAAGATGACCCAAAAATCTGTCCAGACAGATTTGGACAGCAACATGTTGCTGTCCAAACCACTCCAAAAGATAATTAAAAGGGAGATAAATCACCATTTCCTTAGGGTGGGGTCCACCTAGATGGGTCACAAAACTCTCAGACCTAAGCCCCTTCCAAGATCACCCATAATATCAAGCCCAAAGGCTGTCCAAAACATGACAAGAATATGGGGCAACAAGGTGGGCCTTGACATCTAACCACTTGGGCCTAGTTGCATGGCACATCAAGTGGGCCACACATACATCAGATTTATCATAAAAACAGGAAAGAAAATATAGAGAAGAAACATAATCCGGTCATGGGGTAGGGCCCCGCCACTAATGGGCCCTCCCAAGAATGAATCATACCCATACAACTACATTGATTGTACATGCAACATAAAATCACTACATGCATGATTTATAATTGTTATGGATGGTTGAGATGTCATCCCAACATGATCCTTAGGGTCTAGATGACCTTAAGATGGAGTGGATCATTAAATACATCATGATGGGGTCTATGGAGAATGACCCCATCATGGATCATGACATGCATGTAGGATGGGCCAAATGGCCACATTCATGGGATCAAATGGGATCCCCACCATGGATTGGTGGGTCTCATATGATCCATTTAGGAAGAAAAATAAAATCAAAGGGTAGAAAACAAGATCAGAAATTATAATTACCCACCTTAATGGATCCCACTCCAAAGTTACATCAATCTACTCTTCATGCTCCAAGGGACATGTTTCAATGGGTGAGATGGATTGTTGAAGGTTAGATGAGAGGGGATTTGAGGGAGAAGGGGCTGGAGAATAGGGAAAATGGGGCTGGATTTTTTTGTAAGAGAGAAGAGAGTAGAGAAAAATGAGAGGGAGAGTATGAAAATTTGCTAGAAAAGAGAGAGAGGGAAAGTAATCATCACTCTCTCTCTCTCTCCTGGATTAGAGAAAAATCATCATAGCATATGGTGATATAAACTATGTTGCTAGGCTAGAGTAGGGATGGGTAATGTGTGGGTGGTAGGTGGTGTAGGATATGGGGGGTTTAGGTAGTGTATGGGTAGTTTGTGTTGGAATTTGCACAAAAGAGGGTGACCACCTTGAAAAATGTGCCCTCCACACTAGGTGGGCCACATGATCATGCTCAAAGGATACAAATGAGATGCACACAACTTATGATCCACACATCGGATGGACGCACAAGACGTGTTGTTGGAACCGCGACGACGATGCAGTCACAATGGCATGGATCTTAACTCGATTCGAGTCGGGTTTACATGACAGAACTCAAGGGTAACTGCAAACACTATCCGAAGGTCGCGGGTCGCCGGAATTTGACCGGAAGAACCGCGGGACCAAAATAAACAAAATGCATACTCATACACACACATGCACACATGCGAACTCGGGTCAGGTCTCACACTATATTATCGATATTATTGTCAACAAAATAAACAATGTATATAACCAGGCGCTCATTAAAAAAAATTGAAATAGATTTTTTTTAGTAAATAAAAATTTGGCAATATCGATACATTGGTGATATTATCGAAATATTGCTGATACACTAGCGGTACAAGCTGCATATGAAATTTACACAGTTGAAAACATTAGCAATATTGATATATTAGCAATATAAGTGACACCTAAAATTTACACAGTAAAAAATATTGGCGATATCTGAAATTTCTAATACTATAAGTGTTATCGATATTGCCAAGCTGGAAATATAGATAATATCAAAGATAATTCAATAATATCGAGGATACTTTAAATAGTGCCTATTGGAATGAACTAAAAACACATGAAAAATATATCCTGATCTAGAACTTCAACAGGGGATGTTCAATCCTCATTGTTTCTTGTCATGTAGTCCACTTGAGTTTTGGATTTGCATCAATTTTTGGCTCATGTCCTAACATGATCTGGAAAAACTGATGGTCAGTGTGGATTCATACAAACATAATAGTAGGCCCTAGCTAGCTTCGTGTCACAAGCAATCTGCCTCTTATCACAAGCAATTCGCGTTTGTGCATATAAAAAAGCTTACAAGTTATCTGTTAGGTAGTTTTTGGTATAACAGTTAGGCTTAAGACTTCAAATTACCAATTATCTAAATACCTAATAGATGGACATTTATTATACGATTGAAAATCCAATGGTCCTATTTTATCGAACGTGTGTCCACAATTAAGAGGTTAAGATTACTCCACCAGTTCGTTAAATTTAATTTAAATTAATATTTTCTACATTTATAATTTCAAGTGTGTATATCATGTTATACTCTCCCTTCATTAAATAGCTCCCTTCATCTAAACATTCGTGCTTAACTAGGTATCTTGGAAGAAATCTCGTTGATAGGGGATCTCCACTATGCATGCAAAGGAGAGAGTACGTGTTGTTGTTTCCAACTCACCTTTAAGTGGATCTGAGAGTTAAGACGACTGATTCTAGGATATTTCAAATGAACCATTTGTATCTTCTTGTCTATACCAATGGGTGGTGTCAAGTTCTATTGGAGTCACGATCCAACTCATTTATTGAATAAGTTCAGAAATACAATCTAAGACTAACAAATCAGTAATACGAGTCATTCATAAATATAATCTAAGATTAACAAATCAGTAAAAATGAGTCATTTTACATTTATCGATGCTCATTCATGGTTGAAGCGAGCAAAGGCCCATCTAAACATGGTAAGACTTCTATTTGGTGGGCTTTAAATGATCAATGGTTCAGATTGATCAAACTTATTGACCGTTAGATATTCAGATTGAGTATACCGGTGAGCCTCATAGAAGCTCTTATTGGTTTAAATATGTAAGGAGCGGTATACTTGAACTCTGTTATGTATCCAAAGTACTTCAAACATGTCACATTCCAAAATCCAACAATCGAGTTAGCCAGACCCCAATCCTGCATCTTAGGACATGACTTACATAAAATAAAAGCATGAATCATAAACCACAATCCACAACATAATATTATTCAACAACAAATACAAATTATATATAAAATGTCTAAACTCCAATATCTAAAACTTAATCACTTTTTCACTATGATTCTTTTATAATAAATTTTGAGATAAAAAATAAAGCTAAACCTTAAATAATAATATAAAACAGACTAGATGTCTAGGCATTCTTTCTCATCCAATGTACTCTCCTCCACTTCCAACCTTGAAATTGAATTCCTAGAAAGGTGAGCTTACACATGCTTAATGAGAAGATTTCTCATAAAATTTTAATCATTTACTTTCCATAGATATCTATGTATATGAAATAGCAATGGTTAACAAGGGTAATCACATTTTCAAAACCTAAAATATAAATAATTTAAAATAAAAGAGGTCACAGGATAATGATTAAACTTCAATCCAGTATAAAACGTGTTTTCAAAATAGACAAGAATTCTATAATATTCATGTGAAACATGCTGTAGAGGCATAACTCTTATAGTTCAGAGACACTTGGAAAAGAGTGTTTATGATAGTTTAAACTGCTCCGGTCCTCATTACTATAAATATAGGTCTCGATTACCTTAATTACACTATATGGAAAGCCTATTCTCCAATCTCCATATTTTTAAAAGGTGTAAGGTACAAAATATCAAGGTAAATCCTCATCGATTTCTCATTTAAATTGAACAATTGCAAGCTAGGCTTGGATAAAGCTTTTACTGACCTATTGATACCCCTATCGTCAACTGTATATCTGAATTCTACTAATCAATAATCAACATAATCCTTATTAAGAAAACTTTATATGATGACCTCACTCAAGTCTGTATCGAGAATATGAATGACTCCGATCATCACACGTGGGCTATCAATCAAAATAAATGCCTTTTTCACCTTCCACTTACAGCTAGAAAATGATCACTTTTGAATGTTTTATACTATGATCATCACGATGCACTATTCAATTATCTCTACATTCTAATGGATAGAAAATGTACCGCTTTTAGGTCGTGATTGAGTGAGGGGCCAACATGTGTCAAAATGCAAGTAGATAGTATTTGTTTCAAAGATCCGAGTCATTCATCACGTATGATACATTATAAGCATGCCATGAAGATCAGTTAAGTTTGCCTTATATAAGAAAATAGCAATAAAAATGTACTTTTTAATGACACTCTTGTCATTGGGCACTTAAAAAGCCTTTGCTACCTTGTCAAAAGGCATTTTGCTAAAAAATTTTTAAGAATAGTATTATAAAGGATTTATTTATATTATAGAGGCATTTTAATAAAATAGTTATGATAATTAAATGTATTTCAAAAGGTTTACCTTATTCAAATAATAATAAATATAAAATGACAATATACATGAACCAATTATGATTTTTTTTTTTTTTTAAGGCAATACTTCATTTGGTATACTTCACTAATATTTTTCATATTTATTTCAAGATTGTTTATTTACTTGATATGTGAATTTTAAAGGAGAGGTTTGTGCTTTAAATAAATAATTTAAAAATACCAAGGTTTCATACTATTAGCATTCAATTAAGGTGAATTGAGGGCTTGGAAAGATCTTAATGTAAGATTAAATGGGCCACATATGACATTAAGGACATATGCAATTGAATGGATGGTTTGGATAATCCAGATCAAATGTGGCCCAAAGAATTGGGACTTGTATAAACCCCCGATGGGTTAAAGAGTACCATGTAGACTATTTTCGAATAGTCATAACTTGTAATGAATTTCTCTCTCACAAAGTCGAGAAGAGGTTGTTGCGGTGGATTCCTAGATGGGATGAACTTTTCTAACATCATTTTCATATTGTAAAAAATAGATCAGGTCCCCTCTCCTTCCACTCGAGCAAAGTTACAAAGAAGCCTCATCGATTCTCTTGTGGAGAGGAGATGAAGATCGAGCATCGACGTAAACCATCCATTCGGTGAAGCTCGACTAACGGATTCAATGGCCGACCAAGGTATGTAGTATAAACCCCTTTAATAGCCCTTGATTGATGTGTAATGATCCTCGGCATTTGTTGGTTTTACATGTGGCATCAGAGCCGAACATGACATCATGAGAACGCTGGAGAACTTTTTTAAACTTATCACCCATGATATGAGTACAAAATTCAAACTGTACATGTGATGCAGCACCCCATGAAACCCCTGAGGCCTAACTTTTACCCTGATCTAATACTTCATTGGGCCATGGAAAAATGAAACAGTTTCCTCCCTTGATTTGCCTCTCTCCTTTTCCATGGCCAGTCAGGGTAAAGGTTGAGCCCTAGGGGTTTCATGGAGTGCTGCATCACATGGACAGTTCAGATTTTAGGCTCATATCACATGAGATAAGTTTTCGTGAGAGCTGGTGCATAGGTGAGCATATATATATATATAGGGAAAAGGTTCTATGCTGTGGAGCTCATGAGAACTTCCAATGGGGTCGAGTTGTGTGGGCCCCACCATAATGCGTGTCGAACATCTACCCCATGGGACTCGTCTTAAAAATCAAGTCAATCGATGACTTTTGTGGGCCACACCACGTACAAAAGTTGAGAGGGGTTACCCTCCCATTAAAACATTCATAATCATTTTTTGGGCCCACCGAATTGTGGTTCACAAATCCAGCCCATCCATTATGTGTGCCCCACTTGTATGAGGGATCAGACCAAGTTTCAAATTCATCCAAATTTTAGGTGGGCCCCACTAAGTACTTTTATATGTTTTAGGCATGTCTTCATGTGATTTTAGATGGTATGGCCCACCTGAGTCAGCATACAGCAGAATTTTGGGATATCCCATAGTTTAAAGGGGACCCATCAAATGCACGGTGTTGATGTTCGACATCCTTGATGGTGGGGCCCACACAGCTTGACCTCATCGGAAGTTCTCATGAGCTCGACTGCATAGAACCTTTTCCTATATAGAGAGAGAGAGAGAGAGAGAGAGAGAGAGAGTGAGTTATGCTCACTTGTGCACCTATGCATGTGCGCACCTTTGCACACGTGTCATGGGTGTGTAATTCTAACGGTCCATGTGATGCGAACAGAATCCCACGAAACCTTAAGGGACAAATTTTCACCCTGATCTAAAATTCTGGTGGGCATTAGCAAAGAGAAATGCAAATTAAGGGAGGAAACTATTTTTATTTTTCATAACCCACCAGAATTTCGGATCAAAGTAAAAATTTGGCCCAGGTTGATTCATGAGGTGCTGCTTCATGTGGACCGTTCAGATTTTAGAGTAAAATCACGTATGATGGGTTCTCAAAAAAGTTCACACGTGTTTCGTGCCAACTGGTGCGCAGATGACCATTCGCCTATATATATATATATATATATATATAGGCCATTTAATGGTGGATTTATCACCATCTTCTTTTTGGAGTAACCACCGATGACCAGAATAAAGATCTATTGGCCAGAGGGTCTTCTCCACCTAGATACTGCAGTCACGGCACCACTGCCATGGTCGGCAACATCGTTGGCAACCATGGGGGATGCTGACCGAAGGTTAAGGCCTCTATAAAGCCCTTGGTGTACGACCGAAGGTTAAGGCCTCTATAAAGCCCTTGGTGCATTGCATGTTGGAAGATTGATAAACTTGGAGGCTTGTTGCTCCATCATGAACCTATTGGCTTGTGTTTGATGTTGCGGGTCTGTGTTTACCCATAATGGGTTTTTTGGAGATCATGGCCTAAAGAAGGCTAGATCCATATTATTCTTAATGATATAACCTCATAAAGTAGGTGGCCCACTCTTGTACTATGCTTTTAAAAAACGCAAAGGTGAATTAGACCTGCATCATTGCATGGCTATCAACAAGCTTAGATCTTCACCTCTTAAGGGTGGATGAGTTGCACATCCTAATAATGTGTGATGTTGCAACAGACTAGATTCTAATGTTTCCTTACAATAAACATGATAAATGCAAGTAAAATGAAATGCGTTGGTGTACCATACTTGTTGTACGGATGGGAGTGCAACACTCGATCTCTATAAGCCTAATGCGCTCTTCACGTGGTATCTACTCCATCCATCAACCGTGAAGCCTCATGTCAGAATGTGATCAGATCAGGTTGTTTCAAAAGTTTAGGTGGACCTTATGACTATGAATAATGGTATGGGATATCCACCATGGAGACCTTTCATGAAACACTATGTTATGTATTTGTTTTGTTCACCAACACATTCATTAGATCGAGCCCCAATGAAGTGAAAATTATTGGCAAATAATGTCCACGCTAGCTAGTGACATGAATATTATGCACGATTAATGGGTGATATATTTGATATCCATATCATGACAAATGGCCATGTGTGCATTACACATCGGGTTTGTCTGTTATCTGCACAATGCATAGGGCTAACCTTAAAAATCAACAATGATTGGGACGTTCCTAACCTGTTAACTTGTGGCTTGAAGTTTTGGATGGTGAACAATAGGTATATGGAGTGGTCAATACTCAATATATATGGTCGAGATCTTCTGACAAGAAGGATTTCTAGGTCTGGTTCATTTTTTGTTTCGGATTATTAGATCAATAGTCTAAATAGCTTAAGATGAGTACCACTTGTATAACTTGAAAACTTAGTATACTATGCATATCTTACTATGATGGTGATGCTTATGATAGCCATTATTTTAGTTTTGATGCCAATTGCAATGTTTCATATGAGGATGGGCCTTAGTGATATAAATCATGCATGATGGGGCATACTATATATGAATATCCTAGATCCTGTATATTTACAGGGTAGTGGCATGTCCACCGGATATGTGGGCCCTCATCCGAACATATGCCTACATGGCTCGAGTACGTGGTTAGGACATTTACTCCGCTGCTTGTCGTAAGGGTAAGGGTCTATAATCAAGAGAACTGAGTTACAGAGGTCTATACTAAATGCTTGGCTCATTTTGGGTCTTGGACAAAATTTTATGTTTAATTCTTATGAATTGTATAAGGCTATGATGAATCTTATATAGAGAATTTGGTTCATGAATATAAATTGCACATAATTTATTTTACATTGAATGGTTATTTTACGAAGTTGATATATTAGCTCTAATGACATCCTTATGAATTATATAAGTGAATACGTTATTCAAACCAAATTGAAAGTAATAGTTTACACATTAGTGACCTTCATTTGGTTAAGTCCATATGCCATTAGTAACTTAGGCCTACTTTAACCAAATTAGTCTAAGGGCAATGGACAAATTTATAGGTGTTGTACCCATCTAGTCTTTAAAGGACCAACTTTGCCGGTGGCTAGACAAACTATAGAATAGTGACCCATATAGCCTACTTTAGTTGCTCTCTGTCCAAGAGACATGGGGAATATCCATTCCAGGGGCGATGGATTGGGTAGGATCCTAGTTTCTAGAAATTATTGGGTAACATTGGTTGTACATTCCACCAAAGTGGTCATAACTAAGAACACGCATTGGTGCCTATATTTAAGGGCATGGCATAAGCATCATGCATTAAAGATCAATAAGGTGACGTTTATTTTCAAATAGGTGATGTTCAACTTGAAGGAATTTGCCGTTTGGTTGGAACTAAATGGGGAGGGGTGGATGGTTTTACCATCATGAGATCAAATAATCCATCTTGCCACAAAGGTGTTGGACCATTTAAGCTTGTGTTGTTAGCATTCAACATGCCTCATGTTGTGAACCGATCATGAGTTATGATCTGGGCCCAAAGGAAGGGGTAGAAATGATACACTGGGTATCACATTGAGATTTGATGATTACACTCATTATTCTGGATAATCTAGCTGACTGCCCTGTTAATTAGATTAAGTTTAGCATAATGAAATGTATCTTTATTGATGCTTAAAGTCTAATAAGATATTCTTTTTATTGTGGGCTTATACACATTTCTGTCACAATTATGAATATTGGATTTAATTTTTAAGTTTGTTCTTGAGAGTATACCCGAAAAAGAGAATGCAGGAGAATTTATAACCAAAGTCAAGGAAAGAATCACCAATATTGATATAGTTACTATGTAAAAGAAGAAAATAGATTTAGCCCAGAATTAATAATCAAGGAATGCTCTATATGTGCACTCTTCTTGAAGTAATAATCTTAATAATTACAATGAAAATTCTAAGAATAAAGAGATCATAACACAATTATTAATGACTTAAGAATAAAGATAAATGACAACATGACCACTTAAGGAAACATTAATATGGATATATTAGGAGAAATAAAATTAAAGTTCTTATCTAACAGAAATTTAAATTTAAATTGATACACATTAGTGTTTGTTGTTAATCAATTAAAGGCTAATGCTCACATCTTGAACTCTAAATAGCCAAAGATCCAATGATGCAGAGAGCTACGTATTCAAAGGGATTGCTATAAAGTAGAAGATTGAGTCTACAATTTTATTTTAAAATTTTTTTAAAAAAGTAGAAAACTATTTTACATTTGAATCTATTAAAACATTTTATTTTACTTTTTGTTATGTTATTTAAAAAAAATATATATACATTCTTTTGATTTTAAATTCAAATGTCGATTTAAACTTCGATGCTCCAATAAAGTATTGAGAGTATGAATGTGAATGATGACGATCTAAAGACAATAATAAAAGTAAAAAAAAAAATATCAATAAAAATTCAACCTATAAAAAACTAATGCACAAAAATTGTAGTTCGGACAAAAGGGTGACATCACTTTTAAGGTTCAATGTACATATTATGATATTTAGAAAAAAAAAATCAAATATTCATATGATAGTTTGACCCTTAAAAAGATTAAATACAACCGTTTCAAATCTTATAGAATTGTGATAAACCGAACCTAAAAATTTCTCAAAAATCACTAATACCCTCTAATCACTTGTTTAGGGAGGGAACAATCAGAGTCGGTCTCGAGTGTTCTGACAATTTAAGGCTTGCACTCGGTCTTATAGAAATTACAAAATTGATTATATATGAGAAATTATGATTCTAAGTGTGGATCCATTGAAGGGTGACAAGAAATGTGATAAGGCATTAAGTTCGTGTATAGTAACACCAGTGATGTGGGATTGATCGGATGAACAAGTTTAAATTACACCGAGTGACTCATTAGTAGGAAGTTCATTTTTATTTTTACTTTGTTTTATGGCATAAATGTCATTGCACAAAAGAACGCAATGCAGGTTCTTAGGACATTATGTTTTGGAATACAATTTTAATATCTATCGTGAAGTCAGGTGTTAGACGTTGTGATATTGCATTCCTCTAAATTAAGATAGGAACAATAGAGCACTTTCTAAAATTCCTTGAAAGGAAGACGATTCATAATTGTTAAGTGTATTTGTAAACCTAACCTGATAATTGCATCATGTCTCGTAGATGCTCAAGGCTAGTGAGAGAACTGTTGGGTAGAATGCATTGGATTCTACCTCATAGGGTAGTACGGTTGACTGTGGAATCTATGGCCGATCGTAATTGTAGTTCACGATTGACAGTGAGAATCCACGGTTGATCGTGACTTGCTGTAATGTTCATGGTGGTGCGATCGTTGGATTTACGTGATTTTGGGCAGTTTAGATTAGGGCTTTTCTAATACGAGTGCTTTCTCTTAAGGAATAAGGGTTTTGCTAAGGAAGATGGTTTCTACACTTGTAAGGGCTTGAGAAGGAATTTTCTTAAGGTATTTAAGGTTTATTAGAGGTGCGCATCGCAAGAGGAGATCAGGTGAAGCCGTAATTGAATAATGTAAGTGGTGTACTATAAGGTTTTGATTATAATGGATATTTCCGTCGCTTTATGCATGATTTTTTTCCTATAAGGGGTTTTCCATATAAAATATCATTTGTTTGCTTCTGGTTTGGTTATTTGCCTGATTATATTATTTTATCTTTATTTATCGTACTTTCACAAAGTGCCCAGATCAACAGCAGTGTTAGATCCAAATTTTTAATTCTTAGGGTTTGATTTGGGTTTGTTGTGGCTCAGGTTTACATCGTTGTGGTGTGATATAAAGCCAATTTACTCCAACAAAGTGGTATCAAAGTGTCAGGTTGGACATTTGGGATTCAGTGAAGATGTGAAGATCAAAATTCAATATATATAAATTTGATGAGAAGAACAATTTTAGTTTGTGGTGGCGGAAGGTCAAGGATATTCTAGTTTTACAAGGGTTGAGCAAGGCATTGTGGGAAACAAAACCTGAAAAGATGTCGGATTATAATTGGAGCAATTTCAGAAAGAAAGCTATGAGCACCATTCGTTTATATTTGTCGGATGATGTTATGTACAATGTCCTAGATGAGGAATCTCCCATGGAGTTGTGGAAGAAGCTAAAAGATATGTATGTATCGAAGTCCTTAATGGATAAGTTATTTGTGAATAAACAAATTTTCGAGCTGAAATTGAAGGAATAATCGGATATCTTGGAGCACATGAACTTGTTTAGCTATGTAGTGAGTTGATAAGGCTCAAAGAGATGGTTAACGAAGAAGATAAAGTGATGATACTTCTAACATCGCTTCTCTCGTCATACGATCATCTTGTCACTATTTTATATGGGAAGAATACAATGAAGGTTGAAGAAATCATTGCGATACTGATTTCCAACGAGATGAGGACTCTCAGGCAGAAGGGTTAGTTGTGAAAGGGGGTTAGGGACGTGGGCTATAAGCATAGTGATCTTGGTCTGACAAGAAGAAAAAGTCCAAATCAAAATCGAAGGCAGATGACAAATACTTCTATTACGATATTAAGGGGCACTTCAAGAGAACTGCCAAAAATGGAAGGATGATCTGGAAAGCAAAGAAAAAGGAAACACAGGTGAATCGATTAGTGTAGTAGAAGAGAGTGCAGAAGGAGATCTCCTCTCGGTCTCCTCAGGTTAGACACTTGGATACTAGATTCAAGATGTTTGTATCACATTTGTCCAGATAGGATTTGATTTGATTCCTGCAAGTCCTATGGTGGTGGAAGTGTTTTGATGGAGAATGATGTAACATGCAAGGCAATCAGAATAGGTAGGATCAAGGTAATGATGTTTAATGGAATCATACAGAATCTAGGTGATGTCAAGCATGTTTCAGATTTAAAGAAAACTTAATATCTTTGAAGGTTTTAGATACAAACAGTTGTATATTCACCGCATTCGACTGTGTAATTAAGGTTACCAGAGGTGCAATGGTGTTGATGAATGGGCATAAGGTTGGTGTTTCGACCAGAAACGAAAATCATTTGGTTCGGGGAATTATCTTACTTAATAATGACAAAGAGAAAGAATGGAGAGAATAATCATCAAATTTATTCATTCCGAATGCATCACATCCTTTGATCCCTTGATTCTAGGATAGAGTTTCTACAACAAAAATACAAATGCTAAAATAGATTTAAATATAAGTTTCGATAGCATTCTGGCTCATATCATTCATGTCCCTATAGGAGATGAGTTGTGCGGACCTTCTTCACGCATGCATCTTTCTTCATTAATCTAATATGAGAATGCCAGGAATTCCTTAAGAGACTTGGAATGACTTGAGATACTCCAGAGAAAACAGCGAAACGTCACTTTATAAGTCATCTGCGCAACTCCTTAATGAGTTGCGTGATTTTGGCTTTCTTTCCTCTCTTTCGCTCTCTCTCTCTCTCTCTCTCTCTCTCTCTCTCTCTTCTCTCTCTAGTACCTGTTAGAGGCACTGGTCTTCTGGAAATCCGATTGTTTACAACCCCAAGTGTAGGGTCGCGATGTAGTAATAATCTCGGTAAGACCGAGGTCGAATCCACAGGGACTGAACCTTGTACGTATACTGAAAGTAACTAGAACTAGAATTAGACGAAGATGTAATCTAAACCGGGAAAAGTTAAGAGAATAATGGTGAATAACTTTAACTAAAACTTGTAAAATTCAAAGGTGAGAAACTAGGGATTCCAAGGACCCACTTGTAGAGATCAGGGAGATCTATGCTTGATTTAAGAACACAACTGGAATCAGACTCTTATCTTCATCCAATTGGAAGATATTCCATTAAAAATCAAATCTGAACTTCCTTTGATCCAGTTCTTAAGAGTTGAGAGGAATAAGAATTAAAATTGATTCCGTCACAAAACCATACCCATGAGACAAAGCAAACAACAAAATTTAGCCAATCTACAACTAATCTAAGAGAGTTATGAACGTTAGGAAGGATTCCATCATCCAACCATGCCCATGAGACGATGGTGAACAACAGGGTTTCCAAATTCACAATCCCTATAATGAAGGAAAAATACTCAAAGCTATCGCAGATCTATTATAATTTAAGTCACAACAAACCATTAAAAACTATGAATATTCCCCTATAATCAAACTATAATTCAAAGAGTTTAACAAAACATGAATAAAAGCCATAGAAATAATCCCATCATGCTATAAGCTTCACCTCTTAGCCCTAGCTAAGAGGTTTAGCTTATCACAGGCATGATTAGACTAAAATCTCTTAGAAAAACATAAATAAACAAGAACAAAAATAGGGGAGAATTTTTTTTTTTTTTGGAAACGGCTGCTCCATGTGATCTCTCTCTCTCTCTCTCTCTCTCTTTTCTTCCTTTGCTCCACACGTCCCAGGATGTTCTCATATTCCTCTCCACGTTCTCCTTTTATAGCCACAAGGGGCGGTGGAAGTCGGTGCTGGAGCGTGCATAAGAGGCTGGAGTCGGTGGAGGCTTTCGCAGCAATGTGTGCAACGAAGACACAACTTGTCTTGCGTTTGGGTGGAGTTTTTGGCCAGAAGATTGTCCCACGATCTGATTTTCCTCCATGGTTAAGGTAAAAACCCCCTTTCCAAACTTCTAGATGGTTTAGATTAGAGATCCGACCGTGATCACGATCGCAAAACGCCCTGCAACATCTGGTTTTCCAGGACATGCTTTACATGCGAAAATTCTTGCGCTGAGATGCTCGGTGAGCTCCACAGTGATGTTTTTGGAGAAATCCACCTCGTTCATTGGATTCTTGGTGAGATTTCAGTCGGAAAGGGGTGGTTTTGGTGCGGCCCACTGTATCAAATCACCTCGCTGTTCATCTTGACGATAATCTGCGTGTGTACACGTGCATGGGACCAAAAGGTCACCATGGGTAGGGTCGTGGCCACTCGCTGGATGGAATGGATGGTCCCGATCATCCATCGGGACGATGGTGGTGGCCCACTACATGTCACAGTGTCCGAATGTGTGGACATTGTGTGTCGGGCATGAAATCGGTCGGGTCAAGGACCCTTTGACCGGGACGTTGGTCCGGCATGGCGTTGGTGTGCATCGTTTGTGCACACACATCACACGTGTAGGTCCCACGGTGATTTTTTTGATAAATTTACTCCATTCATCCTCTCCTCCATCCAATTTAAGGGGTTAAGACCAAAATTAAAGCATATCCAGATATCAGGTGGGCCTCAAATCAGTGATTTGGTGGCTGATTTGTCCGTTGGGCCACTTCTACAGAGATCCAATAGCTGAAATTTTACGTGTATGGTTACTTTATGATCCTCAGGCTAGATATAAAGTTTTAATCCAAACGGATGGTGGGAACCCTGTGATCTTGCATTCAGGACAATTTTCAGGCCTCTTCATCTTCAATCACTTGATTTTCTAGGATCTTTGGCATGTGAATTCTTCAATCTCTGTCCCCTAAGATCTGTCCCTTGCTTTGGTGATTTTTGAGCATTAAATCCATGCTTTTAATACCCTTTTCAGTCCAAGCTCTTAAATTTACATTACAACAAAAACACGATTAAAATAGGACGTTAAGCATTATCATGTTCGTAAAATCAAGTAATAACTGGGGTCTAATATATAATATTTGACCCTAAACACCGATCCCTCGAATGAGGGGGTAGGGGGTATTTATAGGCTCCCATACGTGTGACCCCTCTAATCCTGTGCTGTGGACCCCCCTTTGCATCTTTTATCCAACTGTCTTTGAGGAGAGCAGCGCGGGTCAGCGCAACTATGATGAGTTGCGTGGTCCTGCGCAACTCACACTTCCTCGCAACTTACTCCTAACACAACCTGTAGTCCGCGCAACTTATGTCTTTTACATTTTGCTTCAGTTTCTTTCCTTCAATCTTCTTTCTGTGATCAATTTTTATGCTTCAACAGATGCCCCCTTGATCCGAATTTTATCTGATTATCAGATCAAAATGAATGATCAAAGTTTTATTGCCTTTGAATTGAGTTGCGCAGACTCACGCAACTCCCCTGTAATGATCCTGCGCAACTCCAGTCAGGTCCCGGAACGGTTATAAATACCAAGTTTTCGATCATTTCTTCACTTTAAAATCTCTTCGCCTACCCAGATCCCTTTCCCGCACAACTCGCAGACCTGCGCTACTCGTAGACCCGTGTAACTCCTCTGTACTTGGTGCAAATTTTCCTGTGTTTCGAAACTCTGTCAAAATTTTCTTCTGAGCCTCAAGTCCCCTCCTTCTTAAAATCTTACATTCGATTTGACAGTCTCTATCCCTTACTCATGAAACATTCAAGAGCTTCGTCTTCAAGAAGAAGGGGTCCTACATCCTCTTCGGACTTTGAACAGACTTCTCAACATACTTGGGGATTATGTAGAAATCAATGAAGAAGTATTGGAGCTTCATAACTCCTCTGACAACAAAACAACCATCATTCCCCTCAATCTGCGGCGTCACTGGTCAATTTTACACAGTGAACCATTTGATTGACGAAATAGCCTGGTTTCTATAGACAATTGGATCGTGAAGGAACCAAGAATCTTAACAGGATACCTGGAAGAGAATGGACCTCGCCAAAGAGCTGGCAGGATCATGAAATGAGGTTTTTACGTCCATGCCACGGTCCTCAACAACCTTTCCCTACCCATTATTTCAAAACTGCTGAGTAACTCTTCTTTTCTGAAAGGTTACCGTGGAATACAGAAAAATTTTCAACAATAGGTCTTCATCTCTTTGCAATTTCTACAGTGCTTGAGCTCGAGCCGTCGCTCGAAAACACACTGTCATTCTGGAGCAAATTAACCTCTCTGATGCAATCGTAGCTACGTTAGAACATTTTCACGCGGATGCAGCTATCTTCAGAGGCTTACTCAATCATTGGTTTCCTATTACCAACTCATTCCATCTTCCCTTAGGCGAAATGAATATTACCTTATGGGATCTTCTTTGCATAGTCGGTCCTCCCATCATGGGTAATATTTTTGATGTATATATACCTTCTAATGGAGAATTTGCTCTAGCTTCCGCAGGGGACAACAAATCTGAGATTTAAAGATCACGCTCGAACTTTTCAACGTACTGGCTAATTTCCCCCAGCCCGATCGCATTACTTCTCTTCAATGGCTAGCTCACTTTTCTCGAAACTACAGTATAATTTCTTCTTCCTGCTTTCTACTTTCCAAAATCTAAGTTTCGTATATATTCGTATTGTCATGCTTTAATAACCGTATCTTTACCTTGACAGCTTTACAAGCCATAACCATCAAGAACTCAAGACCATTCATGAGAACATTTAGAGTACCACCGAATACAGTTCTTCCTGCGAAATTGGCTGCTTTTCTAGCTTACTGGTTGAGCTTGGTAATATTTTTTTATTCTGAACTGATAGATATCATCAGGCCATCCTTTTTTGTAGCCACGGGTGCAATGACAGAGGGTCAAGAATATTCGCTAGCTCCTCTAGTTTTGTGTTCCCTGTATCTGGCTTTTGGGGATGTCTTCCGGTTCTAAAGATCATACCTCCGAATCTTTTCCTATTTGTGCTCCATGGCACTTCTTCATAGGCTACTTAGGATTATATTTCCCTTGGACATTTGCTAACTGTGGAAGAGTGTCGCGCCCCAGACTAGGTAACCGGACTCACAAGGAACCCAATGGCCGATTTTGGCCGCAACAGCCTCCGTAGTACCCCATTCTTGGCTCCTGAGGCAGGTTCCGATCCTGGGATCCTACAAAGAGATTTCCATAATAGTATAATCATTTTCCAATATGAGCATACCCAAGATCATAGCAAGTATGTCTGAGAATAACAAACGACACACATCACAAAATCCACTAAGAATTTAAACTTTTACAAGTTTACATCAGGTTCAAAAGAACATACATAAGGTAATAAGGAAAGAGAGAGAAATCAGCAACACTGGAGTCCTCACTGCTCAACTCTACTCCACGCTCTGCTGCTAAGACGCCTGCCTAGAGTCTCTTGCACGCATCAATCGTGCATAAGCTTATAGAAGCTTAGAGGGTGGTGAAAGTGTGTGTCAATAATGCACAGAAGAATAATAAGAGGTACAAGGAAAGAAACATGCTTAATGAGAATATCACCAGCCTTACCAAAGCTTATCATGAATACATGCAGGAAGGGGCTTACACAGCTAATGCTAGTGTGATGCAAGTAATGTCAGTGCTCATATCCAAACCATATGTCAAGTACATTTCCAATCATAAGGAAATCACTGGGGTCCATTACACTACTGAATGATTGCTACTTTACAGACCCCGCACAGTCAAACGAGAGTAAGAGACCTCACTACCCGCCTGTGGACAACCAATCACCAACAAGGCCTGAAGGTAGCGGACCCATTTACGAGCTGGTCAGACTCAGCCTAGCAATGCCTCCTCACACCAGGCAGGTAAGGCCAAACCCCTATCCAACCAACTACACGACAGTGGGAGTTGCGGCCTAACGGTAGAAGGCCCTCGTGCGCTCATAGTTTTCACTCAGTCACGGCGTTGGAGCAGATCCTTGGTACCATAAAAGTTTTGAAAATTTCACTCATGGGCATCCTATGCACCCGCTATGCTCAAGTAATATTTTCGGTGTCCACTCATACGACCATCCACAAATATCCCTGTGGAGGTGAGGCCCTGATGAAGCAAGGGCGGTATCATCATGACATGCTATGCCAATGCATGAGTCACACACACAGATCATGCACTAGCTACAGGCACACAATGTGCATAAGGGGAGAAACTCTATCCCTCAATGACCACCACACAATGCAATCAATTCATACAGATATGCATATGGGTCATAAAAATGTAAGTGTGCTACCTGTGGAATATGGAATCCTCTGTCCCAAGGAGGGTTAAGGTCTAGGCATATAGATATGTATTCTAAGAAGAAGAGAAGTCCTCTAGTGGGAGCCCAGTACTTTGAGATGGCCCACAAACTAAGAGAGTCAAAATCTTAAGGAGGAACGGTCATAGCCAGGCCCAAGGTGGGCCTTCAACCACTTATGAGGGCCTCTATGGGCCTACCTTAAGGCCACCAAGGAGGACATCCAACCTCAACTGGGTCCCAAAAGGTACCCTGCTACATATGCAAAGAAAGGTTCAAGGCACAATCAATCCATGGCCTAGTGGGCCATACACTAAGCCCAAAACAAAGGCAACCTGGTGGGCCCTTAAGCAAGGTTAGGGCCCAACCATAAGGGTCATGGGTTCACTCATTGTGGTGGGCCTAATGGCCAGCCCATTATCCCAACATATGGGAAATCCTTATATTTTTAACACAAGTAAGTTGGGCCTCACATCTCAGCCCAAGTTTGAATTTATTATAATGGGCAAACAAGGGCCCAACTACTTGAGTATTTGGCCCATAAGACCCATCACAATGACATGGTAAATATAGGATCCAAGGGTTCAATGGGCCTATCAAAAGTTCCAGCCCAACCAAGGCTATAAGGCCTATACTTAACTAAGAGACTAGCCCAAGAGGAATCCCATTTGGGATGGGCCTTTAATCATGCACTAATTAAGCCCCAAAAAAATATAAAATTAAGATGGTAAGATACTGACTTAAATCCTCCTCAAATTTAGTGGGCTATATTACCCCAAAAGAACATCTGTAGGTAACAATTATTGGGCTCAATGCCAAATTCCAGCCCACCCAAATTTCTGGGTTGGTTGGAGTTCAACAATAGAAGTATTTCTTAGTATAATTAATTCTTGATGGCCCGCACATATCACTGTGGGCCCCACCAGATGAGATAGGATATGCAACATATATATCAAATGGGCTAGGCCATTGGAATGCAGGCCTAGCAGTAGCCTAAGGCAGCGATGTCCCATGTGTAGGCAGCCCTATGGGCCCGGGGTGTCTGGCCCAAAAATTCACTCAATGGGCTCCAATTGAATAAAAAAGGAGAGGATGATCAATCCCCTAAGGACCCCACATGGATGGACGGTGGGATATACAACACATCAAGGTGGGCCCACGAAGCAGGCTGGACGCCCCAGCCTGGGCGTCCCTGCCTAGCAGGCCACTTCCAACTGTACTACGGCTAGCACAAATGTCTGTTAGGTCTGAAAATTTTCAGGGTGACACTTCCATAGGTGTTCTACACCTTCATAAAATTTCAGGATTTTTGGACACTTATAAATATTTTAATTTATTTAAATGAAACAGACTATCCGGAAAATCGGACTGACCTGGATGTCCCAACGTGGTGGGCCAGTCCGGCCCTTGCCACGGTGTGTACATGGGTCCATTGGATCTAAAATTTGGTAGGTGGGTCTTAACATGGGTGGACCATACCTCCACAAAATTTCAGAATTTTTAAATATCTATAAATATTTTAATTTATTTAAAGAAATCAATCTGTCCTGAAAATCGGACTGATCTGGACACCATATTGTAATGGGCTGGTCCAGCCACCACCATGGTGTATACAGGTGTCCATTGGCGCCAAAATTTTGTAGGTGGGTCCTACCATGAGTGAACCACTTCTCTGAAAATTTTTATAATTTTTGGATACTCATAAATATTTTAATTAAATTAGGAATTTCAATCTGTCCAGGAAGAGATGTTGCTGTCCATGCATTGTTTACCCAATAAGGTGGGCCCAAACTTCATCCAGGAGGGGGAAAATGGAGGTTTAGTATTTTCTTCATAAAATATAGTAAGGTGGGGTCCACAAAAGTGGTCCATCCCTTAGAGAAACCAAGCTGAAGTGTATGTTTTCCCTCCATACATGTGGGCTGGACAGCCCAACAAGGTGGACTGCCCACCTCTATGGGCCTCCTTTTTGGGTACCATTTCATGGGCCATCTGAGGTATGACCCACCACACCTCAAGGTGGGGTCCACACCTTCTCATTACACCTATAATTATAAAGAAAATAATAAAAATCATGATCCAAAATCCATGCCAAAGATTGAATATGATAATCCATGCAACAGTCCAGATTTTTGGACAGCAATACATGGCTGGACACATCAGCCTATATCTCAATAATCTCATCCATAAAAAGGGTGTGTGGCCTTCCTCAGTGGGCCCCACATAAGTCCAGATCACAGACTAAGACTAGGACACTTGCACGCATTGATTAAGGTGTCCAAAGATTATGGAGTTGGGTGGTAAGGGCGTCCCACCTTGCTGGATTTTTATTTTTATTTATTTTGGGACATCCTAGGTCCACTAAATGGGCCACACACACATTATCATCCACACATCAGAGAAAAGAGAAGAAGAAAAGAGAGTAATTCGGCCATGAGGTAGGGCCCCGCCACTAATGGGCCCTCCCAAGAGTCAATCTCAACCATACAACAATGTTACTTGAACATGCAACATTATACTAATGCGTGCATGATCTATGAATAAAATGGGTGGTTAGGATGCCATCCGAACATGACTTCTAGGGTCTAGATGCCCTTGAAATAAAGTGGATGATACAATAAATTATGATGGGGTTTATGATGAATGACCCTATCATGTTTCATGATATGCATGTAGGATGGGCCAAAAGGCCACATCCATGAGGTCAAATGGGGTCCCCACCATGGATTGGTGGGTCCCATATGATCTATCTAGGAAGAAAAATAAGATCAAAGGGTAGAAAAGAAAATTAAAAATTATAATCACCCACTTGCAAATCAAGCCTCCAAACTCCTACACCATGAAGGTCTTGAGCCTAGGAAGAAGTTTTAATGGTGAAGATCTACTTTTGATGGAGGGATTGACAGTATTTTGAGGATTAGGGGGCTGGAGAAGAGAGGGAGATGGAAGGGAAGTTGCTGAAATTCTAGCAATGGAAAGAAATGAGAGGGAGGGAGAGAATAAAGAGAGAGAAAAGTGACATCATTATTTTGTAAGAGAAGTCATCATTATCATAGGGAGGAGATTACAATGCTTAGGCTTTTAGGCTAGGCTTTGGTAGTGTTTGTTGAGATGGGTGGTGTTTTCATAGGATTTGTGTGGTGTGCGTGTAGTGTGTATGGGGACTTGTGCCATGGATGTGGTCCTCATGCATTTGCACAAAAGTGAGCCATATGATCAAGGGCCATATCATGTAATGCTCATAACTTTTGATCCATAAGTCGGATGGATGCATAATATACGTCGTCGGAATCGTAGCGACGATGCGAACAAGATGGCATAAGTCTTGGGTTGATCCGATCGGGTCTACATGACCAGACTCAAGGATGATCGCAAACACAATCCGAGGGTCGCAGGTCGCCAGAATTCGATCAGTAGGACCGCGAGACCATGATGAACAAGATGCATACTCACACACACACACACATGCATACATGAGAACTAGGGTCGGGTCTCACAAAGAGCCTATTCGAACCCTGATCATCTCCCTCTTCAACATTATCAATTGAGAAAGATGATCGAGAAGTCAAATAGCTGGGTCACTAGAAAGATAGAAAGCAATGATCTTATCGACTTTCATCAATTTTCATTTACTAGCTCTCCTGAAGATGTAACAGTTATTGATGATGATTCTATCTCATTTAGCGAACATTCTTTTCTTATCTCCATTAGGTCTAGTACTCTTCCATTGAGGGAAGGTAGTATATTCTTACGTGAACCATACTATCCAAATAGATTTGCTTGCCAGTTTGGATTCGATTAAATTGTACCGAAAACTTGTGATATCGTCACTGGAGCAATGCAAAGTTATGGCGTTGGGCCGTATAATTGGGATTTTATACGGAAGCGGCTTTTGAACGTTCATACCGGATCGCATTTCATAATTCCTAGCTATAATTACCCAGTTAACGCTTCTTATTGCTGGATGTGCTGGTGGGTTCATCAGTATTACTTGGTAGACAATTGTTACCCAGTAGATCATGCTATATGGATTCTTCCCCCTCGCTTAAGAGATTTCCAGAAAGACTAAGGCATTGACTATTTTGAAGAAGCAAATTGTGCCCCCTTTCCAGGCCAACTTTGCATAAAAATTTCTTAAGAAGATAATATTTCTAAAGTGAAGTCTGCCGATACTCTTGAAGGATGGATAACCTTTGACACTCCTTTGAAGAATACGCCTGAATCTTCAGATTTTCGAGAAGAGAATGATGATTCTTCGCCATTCTATCCTCCCCCTCCTTTGTAGATTGTACGAGACAATCCTCCTCTGTCATCAGAAAGGCAAGAAACAGAAAGACATCGTCGTCCTCTCCAGAAAGATAAACATATCATAATTGACTAATAGTTATTTCAGAAGGCTAAACTTTTGAGCAGAATAATGCAAATATTTCAAATATTCTTTCTATTGCTATGATTAAAAGAGAAGATATAACATTTTACATTTCTTGCAGTATTATTTAATAGTTCATTTCTATATGAGACGAATGAACATATGCATTTGCAAAATTATGCGCTAGTTTAAAGCTCATAATGATATCTCCTTTGATGCTCGATGCTAACTTTTAATTTAGTTAACTCTAACAGCATCATATGCAATTTAAGCTTGGGCAAGCATAATTTTAAGAAATGATCTATTTTTTTTTTTGTAAGCATATTCAATAATACATGCTAACACAATAACAACCTATATACGACTGTTAAGTTAGCATCGCCTATATGGCATTTTGAATGGGTGGAACTAAATTTCGGTTTCAGTCAGTTTCACACACAGTTTAAGCTCATGAGTAATTGGAGTGATCATAATTTTTAGACTCATAAGTAGTTGGAGTTGAGTCTTACGTGAATGGTCTCTGTAACTCTTATGAGTTTGCTAGACTTATCACGACCGGAGAGTTCACAAACCACAATCCATCAGAGGGGCCCAGTGAAGCTACCGGGGCAGTGAACTCGGTGGGTTTTACGCACAGGGTTGGTCACAGTAACTCTCTAGAGTTCACGGGGGGCGCAAGGCTACCTTCAGGTATCAAATCCAAGGCCGCTAGTCCATCAATGAGGGGTCATCCTACTTTAGAGACCTATCCTCATGCATTACTACTGAAATCAAGCCAGGGATCTGGGGAGTCATCTTACTTCAGAGACTCACTTTTTCTTCATTTGCAAGGTTAGACCCATTCATGAGAGGGCATTTTCTCGCCATCCTTCATGACGCCGTCGGAAACTGTATAGACGGCATGGGTCTTATGTGATTGCTTCATCAACTGCCCGCATGGGTGCACATAATGCTTTTTATGGGCTTTTTAGGGCCACAGGCTTCTCACTGTTACCCGTATGATCTCACTGTATCGCCATCGCCAATGATGATAAGTCCTACGCTTAGTTGGCTTTATAGGCTCGGCTCTACCACCGTATATGATGGATCGCCATCGTTGTCGTAGTACTTATATGTGGTTGGCTTTATAAGATTATTCCACTATCATAGATGATAAATCGCCATTGTCGATGATATTTATATGTAGCTGGCTTTACAGGCCCTGCTAAAGATAATAAATAAAAATTAATTTATCGCCCCTGTTGATGATATGAAACAAAATTTTATAGTTAGAATAGTGTATTGGCTTGGCGGTGCTATTAATTTCGATAAATTTAGATAATAAAATGGCCTTTATGTCAGCAATATGGCGATGTCGATGACGGCTTTTGACGATTTGACGATAATCACTGGCTCTTTTCATTTGACGATAATCATTGATGCTTTTCATTTGGCAATAATCATTGGCGCTTGGCAATAATTTGTTTGAACTTGATATGTTTGAAAGCCTGCATTTTATTCATTGTGCAAAGAAGAATACACAACGTTGCCTTTTGAGGCTTTTTCATCATTCTGCTTGTCTTTCCCCTTTGGATTGAGAAATATTACACTGTGAATCTTTTGAATCAAAACTTTGTATCTATTCAGGGATGATATATTTTTATGAAGCGAGCATTGACTAGTATACTTATGCCCCGTCCATCTTGATCCACCACTCAATAGGCCCCATTAGAGTACAGTTCTGATATTATGTACGGACCATCCCATTTAGGGTCAAATTTGCCCCTTGTTTTACGGGTGACCACTATTGGCCCTTTCCACATCAACACCATGTCATCTTTCTTGAAGGAGAGATACTTGACCTTCTTATCAAAGTCAGCGAAGATTCTTGCCTGGTATAATTGTAACTGTTGTTGGGCTGCTAATCGCTTTTCATTAAGCAAATCCATTTCCGCCAGTCTTATCTTGGCATTTTCATCATATGTGATTGACTGATGTACTGCTACTCTAAGTGACGCAATTTGTGTTTTAATGGGGATAACAACTTCAACCCCATAAACTGAAGAATATGGTGTAGCTTTCGTAGCAGTACGAATGTACGATGAGTAGTTCGATAGGCCCATAGAGCTTCTTGCAACTTCTCATCCTAATCACGCTTATTTCCCATGACTGTTTTCTTCAATATTTTCACAATTGTCTTATTGAATGCTTTAGCTAACGCATTAGCCAGCGGATAATAAGGTGTTGAGAATGAATGTTGGATATCAAATTTTCGGCATAATTTCTCCATACCTATGTTCTTGAATAAAGTTCCGTTATCAGTGATGATCCTTTTCGGAATACCATGGCGGTATATTATTGCATGTCGTATGAAATTTACGATGTCCTTCTCCTTGACATTTCTTAATGCGATAGCTTCAGTCTACTTCGAAAATAATCTATCGCTGCCAAAATGTATTGTTTCCCTTTAGATGATGGTGGATTTTTATGGCCGATAACATCCAGCCCCCAAGTTGCAAGGGGCCACAAAGCCACAACTGATGTAGATCTTCAGGAGGTACATGTATGACGTCACTGTGTATCTGACTTTTGTGACATCACTTCACATAATCAATCGCATCTTTGAACATTGTAGGCCAGTAATACCCCATTTGATGTACCCGATGAAACAAATTCCTACTAGCCTGATGAGCCCCACATTCTCCTGAATGAGCTTCTTGTAATATTTGATTTGCTTCTTTCATGTCCAAGCATCTTAACAACACCTCATTATACGACTTCCTGTAAAGCTCTTCATTGCATAAAATGAATTTCTTCGCTCTTTGCTTTATCTGTAACTTTTGTGCCAAATCCTTTGACAAAATATCATATTTGAGATAATCTACAAAAGGCTGACGCCAGTCGTCTATTGTAATTTTCAAATATGATATGGCAGTGCTTCAGAGATTTCACTAACATCTTTGGCTGACGGTATGAATCTTCTTTCTTCTATTGTTATCTGAAGAGGACTTCGATTAGTACAGGATAAGGCTGCAGCTAAGCTAGCTAAAGCATCTGCCCTTGCATTTTCTGATCATGGTATATGCTTGATCTCAACGTCTTGAAATTGCTTCAACAATTATTGTACTCGTCGATAATATGGCAGGAGCTCTTGCTTTCTTATTTCAAATTTTGTCATAAGCTGGTTTATCACCAACTTAGAATCGCCGAAAATTTCGTAGTGCTTTTATTTTCATCTCTTGAGCTATTTCCATTCCTATGATGAGAGCTTGATACTCGACTTCATTATTGGTACATGTCGTACCTAATGTAAAAGAACACGGTAACAAGTCACCCTGAGGACTGATGAATATCACTTTGGCACCTGTCCCTGAAGTCATGAAAGTACCATCGAAGTACATTTGCCACAAATTAGGAGATTCTGTCATCATTACCCATTCATCTGGAAATCATCACTGATTGCTTCATTGTCTGGTACAGGGTGAGCTGCTAAGAAATCTGCTACCGCTTGTCCCTTCACTGCTTTCGCCAGTTCGTAAGTGATCATATATTCTGAAAGTAGAAGCATCTATTTAGCCAATCTCCCTGATAGCATCGGTCTTGTCATCAATAACTTTAGGGGGTCCGCTCGTGAGATTATGATTATATCATGAGAAAGACAATAATGTCTTAATTTCTGTACTGCAAATATCAGTGCTAGGCATACTTTCTCAGTAGGTGAATAGTTGCATTCAACGGCTATCAGAGTTCTACTCAAATAATATAGCGCGATTTCTTTTCCTTATTTGTTCATTTATGCTAACAAAGCCCCTAACGATTTTTTCACCGTGAATATAAAGAATGAGGGATTTGCCTTTCGAAGGAGCTGCCAGTACTGGGGGCTGTTTCAGTAATTCCTTAATCGAATCAAATGCATTTTGACATGATTGATCCCACACAAATTCCATCCCTTTCTTCATTAGATGAGAAAATGGCCGACATCTTCCGGTGAGATTAGAAATGAAAGGACGATTATACGCCAATTTTCCTTGTAGACTTTTTAATTCTTTTAATGTTTTCCAAGGCGGCATTTCCTGAATAGTTTTGATCTTTCCCGGGTCGATTTCAATTCCTTCGTTCCTGACAACAAAATCGAGGAACTTTCCTGACGAGACCCCAAAAGCACATTTAGACGGATTCATTCTTAGTTGTTTCTTTCTGACCCAACGAAATACTGAAGCCAAATGTTCGCAATGTTCTTTATGATTATTTGATCTGACTACTAGGTCGTCTACGTAGCATTTGACATACTTGTGCATCATGTCTTGGAATATATTTTGCATTGCTCTCTGATATGTCGCTAAGCATTCTTGAGACCAAATGGCATGACTTTATAACTCTAAATTTTTAGAGATGTTTTGAATGTCGTAGCCTCCTCATCTTCTAGAGCCATTCTTATTTGGTTATACCTAACATAACCATCCATGAAGGACATAACGACATATTTAGTTGTACTGTCAATTAATAATTCAGTTATCAGCAATGGGAAGTCATCTTTCGAGCACGCTTCATTTAAATCTCTGAAGTTGACACATACTCTAATTTGTCCGCTTTTCTTTTTCACTAGGACAAAGTTCGATATTCATTTAGGATACTTGACTTCTTTGATAAATCCAACTTTAATCAGCTTGTTGACTTTTTCCTTGATCAGGGGGATTAAATCTGGGTGAAATCGTCTTTGCACTTGCTTAATCGGTCTCGTCTTTAGACATGTTTAATTGATGTATTGCCACTGATGCTTCTAAGCCTGATATTTTTTCATATGTCCAAGCGAACACATCTTTGTTTTCTTTCAAAAGCTTAATATACTGATCGGCTTCCTGTTCAGGGAGGCTGATGCTTATGAATGTATTCCATGGCTCTTCATCCATTCTTAGATTTATTTCTCACAAACTATCAATTGTTGGTTGCCCCCGTCTTCCATCTGCTTCGAAATTACTTCGGGATGCCTGATTATTCTAGAGTCTGTCTCTTCCATTGATCCAACTGTGACCATATTTACTAAAGATTCTTCCCCTAATCTATGGAATTTCTCTCATTTTTCTTCATTGACTCCAATGAGGATTAAAATACCTTTTCCATTATTTAACCCGGTTGGTTCTTTGCAATCAAAACCCATATTTTTCATCATTTTTTTGCTAGCAAGATTGTATCTTTTTAAGTCTTCAGGTGTTAACTTTTTGAGATTTACCCCATCGTCTATCCTTTCTTCTATTTCCACCTCCGAAATTGCATAAAATTCAATAGGCTCGGGGTTCTTTGAACTAGCTTTAACATGAAACCTCTTAGGCATAGTTAGGAATGGTTTCGGCATCGTATAATTTGACTGTAGAATCTCCAACTGTTCAGGTGATAATAATGTTAGCGAGGGCTGTCCCGGTCATCTCAAGTGTTTTGGCACAAAATAAAATTTTTGCTTCATATTCTCTTTCTCAGATGACTCTACTTTCATGGCTTTATTCCGTACTATCTTTGTTTCACTTCCTCTCCCTGTTTTACTCTCATCATTCCCTTTTTTATTTCCTGTAGCAAATTTGTTATAATAGCTAGCGTTGGCGAAGAAAGATTCTGCTTCTGTATATGGTTTTGCGAAGAAAGATTCTACTTCTGTATACGATTTTTATTTCCTATAGCAAATTCATTATAATAGCTAGCGTTGGCGAAGAAAGATTCTGCTTCTGTATACGGTTTTACGTCGGACATTACCTTAAACCGAATCCCGTCTTTACAATACTTGAAGCATTGATGAAGGGTCGATGGTATAATGCCATATTGATGCATCCATGGTCTTCCCAAGAGGATGTTATATGTTGTTACTGCATTGATGACATGACAGACGACGTCTGTCGTTAACTCTCCTATCTCCATTGTTAGCGTGATCTTGGCGAGTGCCCACTGTCCGTCTTGATTATGCCCTTCTATCATCATTCTACTAGGGCATAAATGGGAATGACGATATCCCAATTCATTCAACATTGTCAATGGTAGTAGGTTCACCGCAGACCCATTATCCAGCATTATTCGTTTGATTAACCTGCCACGAACATGACCCATAACCATCAGTGGCCTGTTTTGCTCTTCATCACATATTAGATCATCATTGGAGAAGAAAATTACTGGCATGCAGTTGTTTCGCTCTTCATGTTCCATTTCTACGAGCAATCTTTTCTGACATTATTACCGGATAGGGCTTGAATCAGGCTATGTCGAGAATCTTTTGACGGTCGCAACGTGTCATATACACTTAGTCGAGTCGGTATGCCTTTCAGATGACTTATTATATCGTATATTACCTTCTCAATCTTATTCTTTCCTTCTTCTTTACTGCCGTCATGGTATTCTTTAGATGTTTCTCTTCTTGTTGTTTCAATGCTTTGTTTTCGGGGACTTTTTATTCTTTTTCCCGAACGCAACGTGATTACTATGGCTTCGCCTATATGCCTCAGCGAGCAGTTGTCATCCATTTCTCTCCCTTTTTGTTTCTCTACGAGCGGCTGCTTGAACGATTGCTACACTCACTGTCGCCTTATTGCAATTGCGTATGTATATATCCACCAGTCAAAAAAATCAATTAGCATCGATCTGCAAGTACACTTTATCCTAAAGGTGAAAGGAAGGATGCTCCCGTCGAGAGTCGCCATTTTGGCATCTTATAAGATGCCAAACAATGATGAAATTCTCCAAATTGTTCTCGAGTCAATATCAAGTAAGATAGAAAGAGTCCCTAGTTTCGACCAGAAACGAAAAACATTTGATTCGGGGAATTATCTTACTTAATAATGACAAAGAGAAATAATAGAGAGAATAATCATCAAATTTATTTATTCTGAATTCATCACATCCTTTGATCATTTGATTCTAGGATAAAGGTTCTACGACAAAAATACAAATGCTGAAATAGATTTAAATATAAATTTTGGCAGCATTCCGGCTCATATCATTCATGTCCCCATGGGAGATTTATGGTGTCGATCTTCTTCACGCATGCATCTTCTTCATTAATCTAATATGAGAATGCCAGAAATTCCTTAAGAGACTTGGAATAACTTGAGATACTCCAGAGAAAACAGCGCAATGTCACTTTATAAGTCATCCGCACAACTCTTGGATGAGTTGCGTGGGCCTATACAACTCACATGAAGTTGCACGATTTTGGCTTTCTTTCCTCTTTCTCTCTTCTCTCTCCAGTACCTGTTAGAGGCATTGGTCTTCTAGAAATCCGATCCCTCAAATGAGGGGGGTATTTATAGGCTCCCCCATGTGTGAGCCCTCGAATCCTATGTTGTGGGCCCCACTTTGCATCTTCTATCCAACTGCCTTTGAGGAGAGTAGTGTGGGTCAGCGCAACTATGATGAGTTGTGTGGTCTCGCGCAACTCATAATTCCACGCAACTTGCTCCCAGCGCAACTTGTAGTCCGCGCAACTTATTTCTTCTACATTTTGCTTTAGTTTCTTTCCTTTAATATTCTTTTGTGATTAATTTTAATGTTCCAACAGTTGGAAACCTATAGAAGTTGGTCTAGAGCACAGTTATGGGTGAGGCCACTACCACCTCACATATAGAATCCAACATAGATGATACAAATCTGTGCTATATGTGGTTAGCGAATATGAGTAACAGGGGCATGATGGAACTCCATAAAAGAAAATTGTTAAAGAGAGCTAAGGCATGCAAGGCAGATTTATGTGAGCATTGCATCCTAGGCAAGTAGTGCAGGGTAAGGTTCAACACTGCTATACACACTGGCAGCAGAATGCTTGAATATATTCATTCCAATGTCTAGGGGCCAGTAACAATACTATTTAAGGGAGGGGCATGATACTTTGTGACCTTCATGAACGAATACTCAAGGAAGGTTTGGGTCTATGAAGCATAAGTTTGAGGTATTCACCAGGTTTAAGGAATGGAATGTGGAAGTAGGGAAGCAAACCGAGAGACATGTTAAGTGTCTCAGGTTTAACAATGGTACAAAATACAGAGAGACATAATTCATGAAACTCAACCAAGATCAAGGTGTTATAAGGAACTTCTCAACTCCAGGAACCCCACAACATAACTCGGGGGGGGGGGTGGATAGACAGAAATCTGTTAGAGAGGGTGAGAAGTATGCGGTTGGATGTGGGGCCTAAAAACTTCTAAGCTGAAGCGGTAAACACGACATGCTATATAGTAAATTGGTCACCATTTACAATACTAGACTCTATGGTTGCAGAGGAAGTCTGGAGAGGCAAGGATGTTGATTACTCATGATTGTGAATTTTCAGGTGTCCAACATATGTTCACGTGCAGAGTTGACAGAGGTTGAAGTTAATTAGATCCATAGTCTCGGAAGTGCATCTTTGCTAGGTATGAAAAAGGTGGCAAGATCCATAAGCTTTAGGATCCAGTTTCACATAAGGTGGTCATTAACATAGATGTTATATTTGATGAGGCATCAATGTTTAACGCTAATAAGGACGTTGCAACATGGTAGTAAAAAAATCATAGTGAGATAGAGAGATTGTTGGTGCAGGTGGTGCCAATTGAATATGTGAAATTTAACAAGGGCAAAAAATTGACCAAAATAATTAGTAGGATACTCATGAAAGTATAGTCAAGAATAGAGAGAAAAGAACAATTAGAGCCCCGGTTCATTTTGGGTTCAAGGACATGAAGTCTTTTGCATTGTTCATGGAGAGTGGAAATTCGTCTACCATTCAAGGAGAAAAATCTAGAAAGGATGGAGACATATAGATGTCAGCCATGAAGAAGGAGATATAATCTCCACATAGAATCAGACATAGGAGTTGGTGAAACTTCCTAGAAGTCAGTGAATTATAGGGTGTAAATGGATCTACACGAAAAAAAGCATTAATAGAAAAAAGAAGGGTGAAAAGTACAAGACAAGGCTCATAGTGAAGGGGTACTTGCAGATGGAATACATGGATTACAATGAATTTTTCTCTTCAGTCGTGAAAGATACCTCAATCAGGGTGTTACTTGTAGTGGTAGTAGAATCCATTTTAGAATTAGAGCAGCTAGATGTGAAGACAATATTCCTTCATGGAAACTTAGAGCTAGTAGTTTACATGGAGCAACCTTAAGGTTTTGAGGAGCTTAGTAAGGAAGGCCACATGTATAGGTTGAAGAAGTCATTTTATGGGCTTAAGTAGTCTGAGGTAGTGGTACAAGTGGTTTGATTCTAATATGATGAATATTGGGTATAACAATTGCGATTATGATTGTTGCATATACTACAAGGTACTTGTGGATGATTTTTATATTCTACTAATTCTTTATGTAAATGATATACTGATTATTGCATTATATTCTACTAATTCTTTATGTAAATGATATACTGATTATTGCAAAGGACAAGATGAAGATACATATGCTTAAGTCTTTATTAAGTAAGAATTTTAACATTAAGGATCTGGGTACTACGAAGAAGATTCTAGGTATGGAGATAAGCAAAGACAGAGAGTTTGAGAAGCTGTGGCTTTTTTAGAAAGGATATGTGCAGAAAGTGCTAGAGAGGTTCCATATGAAAAGTGCTAAGCTAATTTGTACACCTCTACCAAGTTACTTTAAGTTGTCAGCCAAGTCGTGTCCAAGTATAGAGGAAGAGATTTCAGAAATGTCATGGTTCCAAACGCGAGTGTAGTGAGGAATCTGATATATGTAATGGTTTGTATGAGGATGGACATCTCATAGGTAGTCAGCGTGGTTAGCAGATATATGGTGAATCTAGGGAATGAACATTAGAATGCTGTTAAGTGAATTCTCAAGTACCTCAAGGGCACAGTTGATATTGGAATCATGTTCGAGGGACATGGAGCTTCAGGTGGAGTTAAGGGCTTTTGTGGATTCAGATTATGTAGGTGATTTGGAGAACATGAGGTCCACTACGGGATATGCTTTCACTTTAGTAGGTAAATCGATATGTTGGAGATCTATGCTAAAGTCTATGATAACGTTGTTTACAACTAAAACAGAATATATGGCTGCGACAGAGGCGTTAAAAGATATATTATGGCTGAAAGGTCTGATAGGAGAACTTGTGTTAAGTAGGAGATGATTCGGTGCATTGCGATAGTCAGAGTGCTATCCATCTAGTGATGAATCAGGTATATCGCACGCGGACCAAGCACATAGACGTGATGTTCCATAAGATACATGAGCTCATTACTTCAGGGGAGATTCCGTTTTAGAAAATTCATATAGTTGAGAATGTTGCAGATATGTTGACAAAGCTAGTGACCATAAAGAAATTCAAGCATTGTTTGGGCTTGACCAATCTCACTAGTAATTGATGATATTGGGCACCCTTCATAAGGGTGAGGATGGAGCTACGTTCTAAGTCGAAAATAGAGGGAGTGGTTGAAAAAGGTGAGCTTAATAGTCTTAGAGGGGGGGGGGGGGGGGTGGTGAATAGGACTATGCCAAATAAAAACTTAAAGAACTGAAATAATAACTAAATTAGAATAAATCACAGATCTCAATAGCACTAGTATTGAAAAATTGATTCAAACTTAGTTCGTAGGACAACCTTACACCAAAAATAAAGTTTTGGGTAGGACAACCTGATTTCACGAACGTTTGTAAGGATCAAGAATTCAAACCAAGCAAGATATAATAAACCTATCTATTACAACCATCCACAAGTGCAGAAATAAAGAGTTACAACTATTCACCATAGATATAAAAATTAAACATTCACCACAACACCAGGAGTTATAGTGGTTCGGTGTGTACACCAACTGTTCTTAAACAGTCACATCTACTTCACTCCCAATAATTACAACCCACGTGATATTGGCGTTCACTAAAAATAAGATTTTTACAGGTTCACCTTAAAACCTTTTACAATTGTGATTTTAAAGGGCTATTACAAATAAAAAACCCCACACTGAGATTTTCTAGGTATCTCAGTCAAAACCAACACATGAGATTTTCTGGCTATCTCAAAGAAACCAAAATATAAGGAATAGAATTGTACTTATCTTCTCTTTGAAGACATTTTTAATGTAGCCTGTAAAACCGCTTCACTTGAAGTAGAATGTTCAATGTCCAGTAATACAAATAAGGGTTCTAGGTTCTAGATTGATTTTAAATTAATTCAAACCAAAGGCTACTTGTTTAAATTCCTTAAGATCTCAAAGAAGAGCAATTACTCTATTTAAAGAATAAGATTCATGAAAAGAGATAAATGAATTAAAATAAAAAGCTACATAAACAAAATATTAAAATACCGTGCAATAACTTGAAGATAGTGGGGACTTCTCTCTTTCTTGGTGAAGGCTTTTTCTAGCTTGGATGAGTAATTTCGGAATGAGAGAAGGCCTCTATTTATAGTTAGAAATGCTATTGCTTCAACTCATCTAAGATCTCCTTCGACTCGTCTAAGATCTAACAAAATTTCAAATTTTGGGCGCAATCGGATAAAACTGTTCTTCGACTGGTCGAATGCCCTTCTCGACTGGTCGAGGGCCTTGCTCGACCAGTCGAGCATGGGCTTCGATTGGTCGAGGGAGTCTAAAAATGGTTGCTGGACTTCGAGTCGAGCAACCCTCGACTGGTCGAAGGTCCCTCTTCGACTAGTCGAGCAGTCTACTCGATTGGTCAAGAAAACACCAGAAATATCTATTTTTTGATTTCAAACTTAGACTGGTCGAGCTACAACTTAGACTAGTCAGACCAAGGCATAGACTAGTTGAACTTAAGCCTAACCAAAGTATAAAAACCCATATTAGTTTGTCTTTCTAAAGCACCTAAGTCTAAGGTTTTTCTAGGGTCTATTATACCTGAGAAGACTGGACATTAAAGTGTAAAGCTTGAATCTTCTTCTCAAATCTTCAATAAAGCATAGTTGATCTCATACTTGAAGTGTAGTCGAAGGTGGAGCTTGATCTTCTACTACAAGTGTAGTAGAACTTGAACTCATTTCAGCTTGAATTCTCCAACTTCATGACTTGTACTTAAGCTTGCACTTTCTAGCTTCATGACTTGTACTTGAAGGTGAACTTTCCATCTTGATTCACTTGAAGATGAACTTTCCATCTTGATTCAGTTGAAGATGAACCATATCATAAGTTGTTTCGTCTCATCGAAATTTGACAAACAAGAGTGTGGCTAGCACTTATAATCTTCTCCTTTGTCAAATTCATGACAAAACATTTAGTATAACAATTATAAAAAAAATGTTGCTGAATAAGACCATGTTGCTGAAATTGCTCCTGCTACTCCCCCTCAATGTGAGCTTCTCTCTGCTTTGTACCTTATAACATATACTTCCAATGCACCAGTACTCCCCCTCAATGTGAGCTTCTCTCTTCTTTGTACCTTATAACATATACTTCCAAGGCACAACTCTAACAGATATCGACATTTTCCATTCATTCATTATTCTAATCAATCAGATCAACCATTCATCATTCACAACATTTTAGTATTTTCTCCCCCCTTTTGTTACAAATTGATAAAGGAAAGAGTAGTTATGTGAACATAATATATATAACTGAATCATCAGAATAGGAACTAGAAAATGCATAACAGAACCAAAACATAATCATTATAATTAAGTCCAGGAAAGGAGTTACCAAAGTTAGCAAGGAGTATAAAGAAAACATAGTTTAAGAGTTAACAAGCTAAACACACACATAGTTAAAATTAATACAGCCCAATTTAAAAGAAAAGCAAGCTAATCAGATCCAGAAGAAGAGGATGGAGGAGTTATAAAAGGGTCGATCTCGTAAAGTCTTTTGGTAATGCGATGAAAGTATTTATGCATATACATCATTGAAGATTTATGACTTTCAACTAGATTGTCCTGTGATACCTTCAACTCAACAACCTTTTCTTCTAAAGACTTAAGCCAATCATCAACCTGGGATGGTTGATATTCAGGATCAGCTTCATCATTTAATTCCAGTTTAGCAAAAATATCATCCATAGATGTGTCCTCAGGCAATGACTCTTCTTCTTCTTCAACATCGTCTTCATCTCTTTGACTGGGGAGGTATACCAAGTTCATCTTGTGAATATTCGTATTATCAAAAGGTAGGACTGTCTCAGGTGACTCAGTCGATGGAATGACAACGTTGCAATGGAGAGCAAGAGTTGTCATGAGATATGAAAATGGTATGGAACCATGACCCGGATGAATACGAAATTGGATAATCAAGTGGCATATCAATGATGGAAGACAGATATAAATGCCATAAGCAACGACATGGAGGACACGAGCCATGAAGGGACTAAGTTCAGACTTATTCCTGAAATGAAGATACACATTTGATGTAAAAATTCGATGAAGGACCTTGAATCTTGTAATCATCTGGGTGGCATGGAGCATTACCAGAACTCCATTCGACATTAAACCGACATAGTTTACGGGTAATTTCCCGATGCTTAGATTCAAATATTCTATCAGCAAGTGGAGCCACGGGTATGCCTTCATCATTCACATTTACATCAAGTAATCCAAAGATTAGATGTCTATCAACTGAAAATGTCTCTTCTCTAAAATTAATAGAGAATGTAAGATTATCAAGAGACAGTTCTCCTATAGATGCATGCATCCCTTGAGCTATGGAGCGGTATGCAGTTCCGCCCTAACCCAGAATATTTTCCCAACTGATGGCAAACAAAATGGGCAAAAGTTTGAATGGAGCAATGTGATCAAGATTCACAGTCCTTTCTATAATAATATCTCTAGTGCAGAGATCCCTTACATGCTTCGAATCTTCTTCAGGAGCTCTCAGGATTCTCACCCTAACTGGAGTTGTTCAGGAGGAGCCGCTAGGGCCCTTGCGTGTAGCCTTCCTCTTAGACCAATGCTCCATATAGAGTTTGCAAAAGAAGATATTAAAGATGAGTTTAGCTTAAATCAGATTTTTGTACAAAGACCCTCAATGGAAAGGATGCAAAACCCAAATCAATCACAAAATGAAGACTAACTAGCAATAAGGAACCCAAATCTAGAAGGAAATCAAAAATAAATCACTTACAATGACTCTATGGAGATGGGTTCGGCGAGTCGAGCAAAGGCTAGTTGAGGAAGATCAACAAAATGAAGAAGAAAAAGGGTTTTTCCCTCTTTTAAAAAGGCCCACCTGCGCACTTCGACCGATCTAGTACGTGCTCAACCGGTCATGCAGCATAAAAATTTCAAATATATATATTTTTATAGAATTTTCAAATTTATATGTTTTGCATATATTAACTTATAAACATATAACTACTCAAAATGTATAAACAACATGATTTAATTAATTGAAAGTGCACACACCAATATCATGTTTTAATTTAGAAAATCTATTTTTGTCAAGCGGTTTAGTCATAATGTCCGTAAGCTGCTTTTTCGTCTGAATGTATTCTAAAGAAATGCTCTTGTCCTCAACTAATTCTCGAATGTAATGATATCGAATGTCGATATGTTTTGTACGAGAATGTTGAATGAGATTTTTTGAAATATTAATAGCACTAGAGTTATCACAGTATAATATCATAGTATCTTGCGCAATCACATAATTAGCTAACATTCTTTTCATGCAGACCAGTTGGGTACTTGCATTACCAGCTGCGATGTATTCAACTTTGGCTGTATATAGTGATACAGAATTTTGTTTCTTGCTGAGCTTGAAAATTAAACAATTTCTTACATAAAAACATCCATCACTGGTAGATTTTTTACCATCGATATTTCATGCCCAATCAGCATCGGTATATTTGACAAGTTGTACATTTGTATCATGCAGATTCCATAGACCGAAATTAGCAGAACTTATGACATATCTGATTATGCGTTTAACAACAATTAGATGTGATTCCTTAGGATTAGATTGATATTTAGCACAGATTCCAATGCTAAAAGCAATATTTGGTATACTAGCAGTTAAGTATAAAAGACTACTAATCATGCTTCGATATAAGCGAGAGTCTATATTTTTTACCTGTTTCATCCTTAGAGAGTTTGAGAGTTGTACTCATAGGAGTATCAAATTTTTTACCGTTCTCGAATCCAAATATCTTTACCAAATTTAAGGCATATTTGGTTTGAGAAATGAAAATACCATCTTCCTGTTGTTTTACTTATAAACCAAGAAAGTAATTCAATTCTCTAACCATACTCATTTCAAACTTGAATTTCATTAGATCTGCAAACTCAATGGATAAGTTAGTGCTTGTAGATCCATAAATAAATCATCAACGTAGATTTGTACAATCAATATATGCTCATTATATTTTTTGACAAATAAAGTTTTATCAACGCTTCCTATGATAAAGTTGTAACTAAGCTAAAATTTTGTCAACTTTTTGTACCATGCCCTGGGAGCTTGTTTTAATCCATAAAGTGCCTTTTTAAGACGATATACATGATCTGAGAGTTTAGGGTCCTCAAAACCCTTAGGTTGTTCAACATATACCTCTTTATATAAATCACCGTTTAGAAACGCACTTTTAACATCCATTTGATATATCTTGAATTTTTTTATAGCAATCAATTGATATAAATAACTAATGGATTCAAGGTGTGCAACTTGTGCAAAAGTTTCATCGTAGTCAATTCCTTCTATCTGAGTGTAGCCTTATACAACCAGTTTAATATTGTTTCTAATTATCATTCCCATTTCATTGGATTTGTTCTTGAAAATCTATTTGGTTTCGATTATATGTTTATCAGAAGGTCTGGGAACCAAATACCAAATATCATTTTTAACAAATTGATTTAACTCTTCTTGCATAGTCAAAATCCAACTTTCATTGGCAAGTGCTTCATTTACATTTGTTAGTTCAATTTGAAAAGTGAAGCAAACGTAGTTACAGATATTCTCTAACTGTTTTCTTGTCTAAACACCAGTATGAGGGTTACCTAATATCTGATTAGTCAGATGGTCTTTGACTGACCTTAATTCAGAATTATCTGATTTAGATAAAGAGTCAGGTTTGTTGATAATGTTAACTTCATTATCATCTTGACTTGGTGTGGGTGTGATTAGGTGATCGTCAATTATAACGTTAATTGATTCCTGAATCACACCTGTTCTTTTATTAAGAACACGATATGCTCGACTATTCAAAGCATAACCCAAGAATATTCGCTCATCACTCGTTGCTTCAAACTTACCCAAATTTTCCCTGTCACGTAAAATGTAATATTTACTTCCAAAAGTTTGGAAGTATTTAATAGTTGGCTTCTTATTAAACCACAGTTCATAGGTTGTTTTATTTTTTACTTTTTTAACATACACACGATTCGTAATGTAGCAAACAGTATTAACAGTTTCAGCCCATAAATTTTTTGGTAAATTCATGCTATTTAACATCACATTAGCCATTTCCTGTAACACTCTATTATTTCTTTCAACAACCCCATTCTGTTGAGGTGTTGTAGGAGCTGAGAACAAATGTGATATACCATGGTCTGTACGGTACTTCTCAAAACTGCTATTTTCAAACTCAGTACCATGATTACTTCTGATTTTGATCACACACACTTCTTTTTCAGTCTGAATTCGTTTTAGAATTCTTTTAACTTCATTAAGATTTTCAGATTTTTCTTTCAAGAAGGCTACCTGTTCACTCCCCAAGTATAGGGTTGTGATGTAGTAGTAAACTCGGTGAGACCGAGGTCGAATCCACAGGGACTGAAACTCGTACGTGATCTGAAACTGACTAGATATAGAACTAGCAAAAAGATGTAATATAAATTCAATGTAAATTGATGAATAATGGTGGAATAATTGTCTAAAACTTAAGTAATTCAGAGGAAGGAAACTAGGGATTCAGAGGATCCACTTGTAGGGATCAGGGAGATCTTATGCCTGCATTAAGATTTATGGAAATCAAACTGAACCTAATTGATCTGGTTTTCAAGAGATGAAAAGTATATGAATTAGAATGGATTCCATCATCTAACCATGCCCAGGAGATAAAGCAAACAACATGATTAAACTAATTACCAACTAATCAACAATGTATGAAGATCAGGAAGGGTACTGTTATCCTACCATACCCATGGAGCAATAATGAACAACAGGGTTTCCTGACTTCATAAACATAAAAAAAAGGGAAAGAAATATTCAAAGCCATTGTAAACCCATTGTAATTTCAGTCACAACAGACCATTAAAGACTGAGAAGATATTCTTTTAATAATAACTCAAAGCCAAGTTCAGTTCATAAATTTAAATGAAAAGCAGGAAATAGTGTCTCCCATCTCGCTACAGGCTTCACCTCTTAGCCCTAGCTAAGAGGTTTAGCCACACATGATATGGGCTAAATAAACAACGAAATAAAAATAAAAAGGGAAAGAAAAGAACACGAAGGAAGAAGAGAAAAAAAATCACTTCTCGTCCTTGCCAAACCCTACTGCTGCTTCCAGCCACGTTCACCTGCCTCCTCAGCTGTTTCACGTCTCAGCCACGTCCAGCAGAAAATCCACAGCCGCTGCTTCCAATCCCACTGTTTCTCTCCAGTAGCCTTAGCAAAAAAAAACCAGCCGCTGCTGTCTAGCCTCCAAACTGAGCCTCCCCTCTTTTTTCCTTTTTTCCTCTCTCTTTCTACCTTATAGGCAGAGTCGGACGGTGGATGGGAGTTGGTGGGAATCTTCGCAGCCACGTGCGCAGGATGGAGATCTTGCGCAGAGCTTGAGGCGATGAGATTTCGGACGGAAGGTTCCTTTACGCAGCGAAGCTACGTTTTGATGTAGATTTCAGCAAAATCCTTCATCCGATGCGAGATCCAACCCATTCAGATCCCTTGGACCTGGTCGACCCAACCTTGGGATGATTTTGAACGGCCAGGATCTTCGGACCGGTCCTGGCCACGAGTGCAAAACGGCCTGGATCAGATGGGTCTCGGACGCGCGCAAACAGAGCCTGCGCTCTTGCGCTGTGCCGATGGTGGGACTCATGAAAGGCTTCGACGGACAAATCCACTCCGTTCATTGCGTTACCCTAGCAATTTAGTTCTGGGATGGTGTGATTCCATTCAGATTCGGTGTGGTCCACGGAGTTCTTCTTGCACCGTCCATCTTCCTTCTAAACGGCTGTAATCAGATCCTCACTGCTTCTTGGAAAATCTCCACCTAGGCCATGGTAAAACGGACCCTGGGCGTCTGATGAATGGTCCAGATTAATCATTTGGAGAGCAAGTGGGGCCCACTGATGATCGCCTGGCGAAACAGCGTCGGACGCTATTTCCTTTCAACAACAGGATTCGGTCAGTCCTTCGTTTGACCGGACTCTCCGTCCGGTGTACTTCTCATGCGCATGTGCCCTGTGCACACTCGTCTCATATGTGGTCCACTTATGAAGTTTACGAGAAATCTGCACCGTCCATCTGGTTCTTCACATGTTTTAAGGCGTTGAGACCGCAGATGAGGTGTATCCAAAGATCAGGTGGGCCCCAAATCAGTAAATTGTGGGCTGATCTGTCCGTTGGGCCACTTCCACAGCGATCCAATGGATAAAATTTTACGTGTACGGTTCATTTATGGTCCTCAGGCCATGCATGGAGTTTCGAACTGATCGGATGGTGGGAACCCTATGATCTTGCATTCTGGACACTTTTCAGGCCCCTTGAGCTTCAATTCCTCGATTTTCTTGGATCCCAGGCATGCAAATCTGTCGATCTTGGTCTCCTAGGGTCGGTCCCTTGCCTTGGTGATTTCAGACCGTTAAATCCATGCTTTTATTACCTTTTACCAGTCCAGGCTCGTAAATACGCCCTGTATTACAATTACGATTAAAACATGCCGTCAAACAGTATCATATTCATAAAATCGGGTAATTACTGGGGTCTGATATGCAATATTTGACCCTCAACACAACCCCCAACCAGCATTTTGCTAGTCCTGAGCAAAATATGCGAAAAATAAGTTGAGAATTACATGACAATTTTTAGAGACTCAAGTGATTTTTTTTTTTTTAATTTTTTTGAAAAACAATACAGATCCTAGAATTTTAAGATTCATAAATGTTGGGTATTTCTTTCTCCTAGACTCATGCGCACAGTAAAGTTCATAGTCAAGATCAAGGTATTAATCTATTAATTAGAAAAATTCCAAACATTGAGTTCCATGGGTGTATAGTGTAATCTTGGCTTATCGATCATTAAGAGATCAAATTGTCGATTTCATGACATCATTGGTAATTAATAATAATAAAAAAAAATCATAACTACCATCACCTAAACCAGAACTTTGCCTCACAGATCATTCTTTCATTTTTCTAGTTATTTATTTATTTATTTATTTATTTATTTAAATTTCAAGATGGGAATCAAATTTTCACTTATAAGGAGCAAACCTATGGTGAAACTAGTCGCCCATCTCTTTCCAACTGTTAATCATGGAAAATCGAATCCTCACCTATAGGGAGCAAACCCATGGTGTAATTCTTTTTTTTTTATACCCTGATGGCTAAATCTTTTAGGCTGGTTTTTGTCATGCTCAGTGATTACCAAATTAACCCTTCAGTTTCAAACTAAAATCTTAATGTGTAAGCGAGATGTGATATGTGAAATCATGACTCAATCAATGTTTACAACTTCTAATCAAGGATTAATAATTCAAACTTAACTGTGAAATCTAACGAGCAACTGAATCCAAGAGTAGTAAATCACCAACATTCACTTATTTTGTAATTCTAAATCCAAGATGGCCATCAAAATCACTTCGAATTCACAAGAATGTTCAGAAAATTTTTTAAAAATTTTCACAATTTTTGCTCAAGATGAAGAAAACACTGATTAGGTAACCTAATCTCCCACCCCCAACCTAAAAGCTACATTGTCCTTAATGTAAAAGAAATAAACATGCGATGCACATGGGACAACGAAAATATAAGAGGAGTGATGGAAAGATAGTACCTGGACGAAAGAATCAAGAGGCTTTCCAAAGATATCTATATAAGAGCGCTCAGCACCAGAGAGAAACCAACAAAAGTACGCTAAAATAAAAAATAAAATCCTACCTATACCACTTTCGTAGGTGCTCTCGATTGCATTTAGCGTATGCAACAAGCCTTTAAACCCCTAGGTTACCCCCAGTGGACGAGTTGTAGTCTCGTGAGGGTTTGCAGTAATGTTACCCACAAACATTGAACTGACTACTGATAAAAATGACATGAAATGAAGAACTGGGTTGCCTCCCAGGAGCGCTAAGTTTACCGTCTTCAGCCAGACAAATAAAGCAACTACCCTAGTCCTAAGAAAACAGGAAACCTACCTATACCTCCATCAGACTAGGAGATCAATCCTGGTAAACAGGATCAGTCAGAGGCATGGACATGTCCTTTGAATCAAATTTCTCGACAAATGGTTTCAATCGATGTCCATTGACTTTAAACTCCTTGCCATTGTCGGGATCTCTTATCTCAATGGCCCCATGAGGAAAAACAGTAACAACAATGTAAGGGCTGGTCCAACGAGATCGAAGCTTACCCGGAAAGAGATGTAATCGAGAATTGTACAAAAGGACCTTCTGACCAGGCGTGAATGAGTTTCGCAAAATGTGTTGGTCATGAAATGCTTTCATCTTGTCCTTGTAAATTCTCGCATTATCGTACGCATCATTCCGGATTTCCTCAAGTTCATTCAATTGAAGTTTGCGTAGCGAGCCAGCGTTGTCAAGATTGAAATTAAGATTTTTGATCGCCCAGTACACTTTATGTTCCAGCTCCACAGGCAGGTGACAAGCCTTCCCATAGACAAGTCTAAAGGGAGACATTCCAATAGGGGTTTTAAATGCAGTACGGTATGCCCATAAGGCATCGGTCAATCGGATTGACCAATCCTTACGGTCAGGGTTAACCGTTTTCTCCAAAATGTGTTTAATTTCCCTATTAGAAATCTCAGCTTGCCCACTTGTCTGTGGGTGGTACGGGGTGCTCACCTTATGAGAGATACCGTATTTCTTCATTAAGCTCTCGAATGATCTATTACAAAAGTGTGAGCCCCCATCACTAATGATGGCTCGAGGCGTTCCGAATCGAGAAAGGATGTTTTCTTTTAGGAATTTAATGACCGTGCGATGGTCATTCTTTCGACACGGAATCGCTTCAACCCATTTAGTGACATAATCCACGGTGACTAAAATATACAGATTTCCAAACGATTGGGGAATGGTCCCATGAAATCGATGCCCCAGCAATCAAATGCTTCAATGATAAGGATGTGATTCAAAGGCATCATATTTCGACGGGACAATGCTCCCAATTTCTGACAACGCTCACAAGCTTTGCAAAACTCATGAGTGTCCCTAAACATAGTGGGCCAGTAAAAGCCACACTGCAGAATCTTGGCCGTGGTCATTTTAGCAGAAAAGTGACCACCACAGGCCTCTGAGTGACAGAAGGAGATGACGCTCTGATGCTCATCGTCTGGTACACATCTCCTTAAGATTTGGTCTGGGAAATATTTAAATAAATAAGGATCGTCTCAGAAAAAGTTGTGCACCTCGGTGAAGAATTTCTTCTTATCTTGCGCAGTCCACTGTGTGGGTATGGCACCTGTAGCAAGATAATTAGCAATATCAGCGAACCAAGGTGAATGGGAGACTCTGAACAGTTGTTCATCAGGGAACATGTCATTGATATGGGTCGCCTCAAGGGAATCAGAGGTATTAAGGCGAGAAAGGTGATCGGCCACTACGTTCTCTACTCCCTTTTTATCTTTAATTTTCAAATCAAATTCTTGGAGTAGAAGGATCCATCGTATCAAACGGGGCTTAGAATCATTCTTAGAAAGAAGATACTTAAGTGCCGCATGATCTGTGTAGATAATGATCTTGGATCCGATCAAGTAGGACCTAAATTTGTCCAAGGCGAACACTACAGCTAAGAGTTCCTTTTCCGTAGTCGAGTAGTTCACCTGGGCAGAATTTAAAGTTCTACTTGCGTAATGAATGACGTAGGGCCGCTTATCTTTTCTCTGGCCTAGGACCGCTCCAAGAGCATAATCAGAAGCGTCGCACATAAGCTCAAAAGGAAGGCTCCAGTCGGGTGGCTGCATGATAGGTGCAGTGGTTAACGTGCCCTTAAGCTTGGTGAAAGCTTCCTGGCATTGCTCAGTCCACTCGTACGGAGCATCCTTTTGAAGAAGATTACATAAAGGACGAGAGAGAAGACTAAAGTCCTTTATGAATCGCCTGTAAAATCCTGCGTGTCCTAAGAAGGATCGCACGTCTCTGATGTTCTTGGGTGGAGGTAGGTTAGAGATAAGATCGATTTTTACCTTATCTACCTCGATTCCTTTGGACGAGATGATATGCCCAAGGACAATTCCCTTCTGAACCATGAAATGACACTTCTCCCAATTAAGTACCAAGTTCTTTTCTTCACATCTTTTCAGCACACATTTAAGACTTTCCAAGCACTTGCTGAAAGATGGACCGTAAACAGAGAAATCGTCCATGAAGACCTCTAGATATTGCCCCACCATATCAGAAAAGATACTAAGCATACATCGCTGAAAGGTGGCAGGGGCATTACATAGTCCGAATGGCATCCTTCGATAGGCAAAGGTACCGTAAGGACATGTAAATGTAGTCTTTTCCTGGTCTTCAGGGGCTATCTCTATCTGGTTGTAGCCCGAATACCAGTCAAGAAAACTGTAATAGGAATGACCAGCTAACCTTTCCAGGATCTGATCAATGAATGGTAAAGGAAAGTGGTCTTTCCTCGTGACGGTATTCAATTTCCTGTAGTCAATGCACATTCTCCAACCAGTAGTGACTCTAGTTGGCACGAGTTCATTATTAGCATTGGCTACGATGGTGATTCCGGACTTCTTAGGGACCACTTGAGTTGGACTCACCCATTGACTATCAGATATAGGGTATATAATACCCACATCCAATAGTTTAAGAACCTCGGCCTTAACCACTTCCTTCATGTTTGGATTTAGTCTACGTTGTGGTTGCCGAGCGATTTTTGCATTATCCTCAAGATATATGCGGTGAGTACAAATCGAGGGATCGATTCCTTTGAGGTCCGCTATCGTCCATCCCAGGGCTCCTTTATGCTCAATGAGAGTAGATATGAGCATACTCTCCTGTTCTTTCTCCAGGTGGGCAGAGATCACCACCGGGTATGTCTCATCTTGACCTAAATAGGCATATTTCAAATCAGAGGGCAAAGGTTTTAGGTCAAGCTTCGGCGGCTTGAGGTTAGACGGTAGAGGCACTACATCGGTTTGTGGCAATTCTTCAAATTGTGGCCTCCACCGGTTAACTTCAAGTACCGGTGCAGTATCAAGCAAGGTACACGTCTCCCTAATCATGTCATCATCAAAATCATGGGAGTGGGCCAGGCACGTCTCTAGATGGTCGGAGGATAAGGTCAGAGGTGTCGTATCTTCCACGAAAGAGTCAATCATATTAATGTCGTGGAAATCGTCATCATTCTCTGAGTTGCTGCTGTTATTGAAAAAAATATTTGAGTCCAATGTCAAATTTCCAAAAGACATAGTCATGACACCATTCCTGCAATTGATAATTGCATTTGACGTGGCATGGAATGGGCGACCAAGAATGACGGGAATCTGAGTGCTCATGTTAATGATGGGTTCGGTATCCAGGATGATAAAATCTACAGGGTAGTAAAATCTATCGACATGGACTAACACATCCTCATTATCCCTCTTGGTATAGGAACAGAGCGATCAGCAAGTTGTAGTGTGGTTAGGGTGAGTTTTAATTCACCCAAACCTAACTGTTTGTATACCGAGTATGGAATCAGATTGACGCTCGCTCCTAAGTCAAGAAGTACGTGATCAATTCGATGGTTCCCGATTACACATGATATGGTTGGGCTACCGGGATCCTTGAATTTCTGTGGCACGTCTTGCTTCAGGATGACACTCACTTTCTCAGTCAAGAAGATTTTCTTTTGAATAATTTTCCATCTTTTGGTCGTGCATAAGTCTTTCAGGAATTTGGCATATGAAGGTATCTGTTTAACGACATCAAGTAGAGGAATGTTGACTTTCACTTGTTTCAACACCTCTAGTATATCCTGAGAGTTAGAGAGAGGTTTTGGTGAAACCAACCGTTGGGGGAATGGAGCAACTGGTTTCTCTAGAAGTTCCGGTTCTACTTTTTGTGGGGCATCACTGGATCCATCATTGTTGTCCTCTTTTAGTTCTTGAGGCTTTTCGGGCCTAACCGGAAGAGTTTTATCAATGATCTTCCCACTCCTAAGAGTGGTGATGGATTTAGCATGCCCCATCTGATTTGAAGAGCTGGGATCATTATTCTCGTACTGCGGTTTAGGATTGGGGAGAGGTTGTGCAGGAAGCATCCCCTTTTCTATAACCGTCATACGAGAATCTATCTTTTGCATAAAATCTGGGATTCCCGGCATTGCCTGAGCCAGCTCTTGTATGGGATTTTGAACTGGTTCCTCTTGAGGTTTCACTTGATTTGGATTTTGATTGAAGAAACCTGGAGGAGTCGCCGTTTGTCCATTCCTCCAACTAAAGTTTGGATGATTTTTCCAGCCAGGATTGTATGTGTTGGAGTTAGGTCCAGTAAAAGGTCTTTGATAGTTGTTTACGGCATTGGCTTGTTCATTCAACACTCCTCGAAAGGCGGGTATTGTAGGACAGTTTTCAATTGTGTGAATGTTGCAATCATAGATACCGCAAACAATTTCATTGACCTTATCCTTCTTTCCTTCCATGGCCTCAACTTTCCTTATGAGCGTAGTCACTTTACACTTGAGATCATCCTCTTCTTTCAAGAGATATAATCCACCTTTCTCCTTTAATTGAGTCGGCCTAGACGTGGTGTTCGCCATTGGGTAATAGTCTCAATGTTGTGTTTTTTCAGCGAGACTATCGAGGTAATCTCATACCTCGTCAACATCTTTGTTGATGAACTCTCCATTATACATTGTCTCGACCATTTGGCGCATGGAAAATGTCAATCCATCATAGAAAAAATTTGTAATGCGCCACGTTTCAAATCCTTGTTGTGGGCATGAACTGACCAAATCTTTGAACCTTTCCCAACATTGGAAGAATGTTTCATCTTCCTTTTGGGCAAAGTTCATGATCGCTTTTCTGAGGGTAATCGTTTTATGATGTGGGAAGAATTTTTTTATGAATTCCCTCTGCATATCGTTCCATGTGCCAATGGATCTAGGACGCAGTGAATGTAACCATGTCTTAGCTTTCTCTTTTAAGGAAAAAGGAAAGAGTTTCAGCCTAATTGTATCCTCAGATACATTAGGAAAACATAATGTAGCTATAATCTCATCGAACTCTTTCAAATGTAAATATGGACTTTCTGATTCAAGTCCATGGAATTTGGGAAGGAGTTGGATAACTCCTGGCTTGATGTCCATTTGTCTCGTGTTTTCAGGAAAAATCATGCATGAGGGCATACTCACTCCCGCCGGTTGTAGATAATCTCGTAAAGTATGAGGCGGGGGTGCCTGTTGCACCTCATTTTCATCTTGGGTATCCTCCACCCTGGGTGGGGGTAGAGGAGGTTGGTCTTCAGCCATAACTTCAGTTAACTCAGGGGATTTCGATCGGTGTCTAGTCTTGCGATGGATAGTCAACCCCTCAACCAATCCTCCTTCAGTCAAGAGACGTCGAGTGTCGTCACGGGCCCACTTGGGCATGAAAGCACTCGCAGCCCTCAATTAAAAACCTAATCCTAAGAAAGGGAAAGAAAATCTAGAAAGAAAGAGAGAGTTGGAAAGAAATTACCAAATTGGAGTCCTAAGTTAAAAACCTGCAAAATAAAACAAAAATAAGTTAGATTCTAAAAAGAGAAGAATCATCCTTTAAAAGAAAAATAACAGTAAATTAATTTCTAAAAGAAGGTATTCTTAAAAGAAAGTGAAAATTTCTAAAGTAAATTAGGGAAGATCTAAACTAGAAAGTAAATTATTAAAAGAGAACTAAAAAATAGAAAGTAGGGAAGGAGCTTACCGAATTAGGAATTTCTATCTTAAAGGCCTACAAAATAGGAAGGTTAGTTTCTAAATAAAAATTCTAAAAATAAATTAGGAAACAAATTAGATTCTAAGATTAGAAAGTTACTAAAAATAAAAGTAGAAAGTTAATTAAGAAATAACCTAGTTTCTATTTCCTACAGATGAGAGGATACTAGAATTAGAAAATTTCTAAGATTTAAACCTTAATTCTAAAAACAGAAAAAGTAGAGAATTTAGGAAAGAATTACCAATTTAGAAATTTATGTCAGGATCCTACAAAACAGGAAACAAGTTAGTTCTAAAAATCAAATAGAAATAAAAATCTAAAACTAAAGTTAATAAAATCCTAATCTCAAACTAATTCTAAAACTAATTAATTTCAAAGAATCGTAACCGTCAGTCCCCGGCAACGGCGCCAAAAACTTGTTCACTCCCCAAGTATAGGGTTGTGATGTAGTAATAAACTCGGTGAGACCGAGGTCGAATCCACAGGGACTGAAACTTGTACGTGATCTGAAACTGACTAGATATAGAACTAGCAAAAAGATGTAATATAAATTCAATGTAAATTGATGAATAATGGTGGAATAATTGTCTAAAACTTAAGTAATTCAGAGAAAGGAAACTAGGGATTCAGAGGATCCACTTGTAGGGATCAGGGAGATCTTATGCCTGCATTAAGATTTATGGAAATCAAACTGAACCTACTTGATCTGGTTTTCAAGAGATGAAAAGTATATGAATTAGAATGGATTCCATCATCTAACCATGCCCAGGAGACAAAGCAAACAACAGGATTAAACTAATTACCAACTAATCAACAATGTATGAAGATCAGGAAGGGTACTGTCATCCTACCATACCCATGGAGCAATGATGAACAACAGGGTTTCCTAACTTCATAAACATAAAAAAAAGGGAAAGAAATATTCAAAGCCATTGTAAACCCATTGTAATTTCAGTCACAACAGACCATTAAAGACTGAGAAGATATTCTTTTAATAATAACTCAAAGCCAAGTTCAGTTCATAAATTTAAATGAAAAGCAGGAAATAGTGTCTCCCATCTCGCTACAGGCTTCACCTCTTAGCCCTAGCTAAGAGGTTTAGCCACACATGATATGGGCTAAATAAACAACGAAATAAAAATAAAAAGGGAAAGAAAAGAACACGAAGGAAGAAGAGAAAAAAAATCACTTCTCGTCCTTGCCAAACCCAACCGCTGCTTCTAGCCATGTTCACCTGCCTCCTCAGCTGTTTCACGTCTCAGCCACGTCCAGCAGAAAATCCACAGCCGCTGCTTCCAATCCCACTGTTTCTCTCCAGCAGCCTTAGCAAAAAAAAACCAGCCGCTGCTATCTAGCCTCCAAACTGAGCCTCCCCTCTTTTTTCCTTTTTTCCTCTCTCTTTCTACCTTATAGGCAGAGTCGGACGGTGGATGGGAGTCGGTGGGAATCTTCGCAGCCACGTGCGCAGGACGGAGATCTTGCGCAGAGCTTGAGGCGATGAGATTTCGGACGGAAGGTTCCTTTACGCAGCGAAGCTACGTTTTGATGTAGATTTCAACAAAATCCTTCATCCGATGCGAGATCCAACCCATTCAGATCCCTTGGACCTGGTTGACCCAACCTTGGGACGATTTTGAACGGCCAGGATCTTGGACCGGTCCTGGCCACGAGTGCAAAACGGCCTGGATCAGATGGGTCTCGGACGCGCGCAAACAGAGCCTGCGCTCTTGCGCTGTGCCGATGGTGGGACTCATGAAAGGCTTCGACGGACAAATCCACTCCGTTCATTGCGTTACCCTAGCAATTTAGTTCTGGGATGGTGTGATTCCATTTAGATTCGGTGTGGTCCACGGAGTTCTTCTTGCACCGTCCATCTTCCTTCTGAACGGCTGTAATCAGATCCTCACTGCTTCTTGGAAAATCTCCACCTAGGCCATGGTAAAACGGACCCTGGGCGTCTGATGAATGGTCCAGATTAATCATTTGGAGAGCAAGTGGGGCCCACTGATGATCGCCCGGCGAAACAGCGTCGGACGCTGTTTCCTTTCAACAACAGGATTCGGTCAGTCCTTCGTTTGACCGGACTCTCCGTCCGGTGTACTTCTCATGCGCATGTGCCCTGTGCACACTCGTCTCATATGTGGTCCACTTATGAAGTTTGCGAGAAATCTGCACCATCCATCTGGTTCTTCACATGTTTTAAGACGTTGAGACCGCAGATGAGGTGTATCCAAAGATCAGGTGGGCCCCAAATCAGTAAATTGTGGGCTGATCTGTCCGTTGGGCCACTTCCACAGCGATCCAATGGATGAAATTTTACGTGTACGGTTCATTTATGGTCCTCAGGCCACGTATGGAGTTTCGAACTGATCAGATGGTGGGAACCCTATGATCTTGCATTCTGGACACTTTTCAGGCCCCTTGAGCTTCAATTCTTCGATTTTCTTGGATCCCAGGCATGCAAATCTGTCGATCTTGGTCTCCTAGGGTCGGTCCCTTGCCTTGGTGATTTCAGACCGTTAAATCCATGCTTTTATTACCTTTTACCAGTCCAGGCTCGTAAATACGCCCTGTATTACAATTACGATTAAAACATGCCGTCAAACAGTATCATATTCATAAAATCGGGTAATTACTGGGGTCTGATATGCAATATTTGACCCTCAACACTACCCAAGTATATCGGGTAAAATCATCTACAATAACCAAAATATACTTCTTTCTACCTCTACTCTCCGTTCTCATTGGCCCTACTAAGTCCATATGGAATAATTCAAGGGGTTTGGATGTAGGTAAGGAGTTCACCTTTTTGTGACTACTCCTGATTTACTTGCCAATCTGACATGTGGCATAAATCTTTTCTACCTTTTTTAATTTGGGTAGACTATGAATCTGATCTCTTTTACTCAAGTTATAAAGATCTTTAAAGTCGACATGTCTAAGATGTTTATACCATAGTTCTATTTTATCTGTTTAGACCATGTAACATGAGAAATTAGAAGAGCATGAGTCATTAATAATATAAAAATTCTCAGAAGTTCTACGTCCATTTAATATCACACTTCCCTTCTTATTTGATATCTCACATCCGTGATTTGTAAATTTCACGCTATGTTTGTTATCGCAGATTTGAGATATACTTAGGAGGTTGTGTTTTAGACCATCAACATACAGTACATTCTCAAAGGGAGGGAGATTAGAGAGTTTAACAGTACCTTGGATTATAATTCTGCAGTTGCTTCCATCACCAAAAATAACTGATCTATCGTTTACTTCTCTAAAGTTGGTGAATATTTCTTTGTCACCTGTCATATGTCTTGAACATCCATTGTCCAGGTACCATTTTGAATGGCTAGTGGCTTTGAAGGCTGTGTGGGCAACAAGACATATAACCTTTGGAACTTATTTCAATATGGTTCTAGGTTTAGGAATTTCATTGGATTTTCTTCATTTTTGGGAGTTGGAATTATTCTAGTGCCTATTAACTTTGATTTCATCTGAGTTAGATTTTTGAAGTTCTTTGAGTAAGTCCACTATTTTTTCAGCCAAAGGAGGTTTATTAACTCTTTGATTTCTATGGCTTATAGTATTAGAATTAATCTTAGAAACTTGAAAATGTTTTGGATTTTTAAAATTATTTCGACCAAAATTTCTCAAGTTCTTACCTTTAGAGTTTGGGGATTCTCCTTTTACAAATATAGGAGATGCATTTTTATTTTTCAGTGAACTATCTTTGATATATCCTAGACTCGATTTATTGCTACATTTTCTGGATGCGGTTAGTAGCTTTTCCAGCTTAGGGTCTCAATGGGCATATCTCCAAGTATCCTTAGAACTCAAAAGGGAAGAAACTTCAAGTTTTAGATTCTCATTTTCTATTCTGAGTTTTTCTAACTCAGAGGTTTTGAAATTTAAATCAAGTTTTGTTTTTTCAAAACAATTTGAAAGATGAGATTTTTCCAAAATACTGTTTTCAAGTTCTTCTTTTAATTTAAGATATTTTTCCTTTTGAATTTTCAGTTTGACAACAATTTTATAATTTTCCCTGTATAAGGCATTGTAGGCGTCTTGAAGATCATCTTCATTTTCATTTTCAGGGTCACTCCCGAGATTATCATAATCAGATAAATTACAACTATTTGAGGAGGTGACTCTAGCTATAGTCATCAGGGCTTTTACTTTATTTGAATCTTATTCTGATTCATCTGACTCAGAAGAACTTTCAGAGCCGGATGATTCATCCCAAGTAGCTATCACGCCCTTTCTTTTTAATCTATCCCTTTTAGAACATTTGTTCGCCAAATGCTCGTATTCATGGCAATTGAAATTTTGACTCTCTTTTATAGATTTCCAAGATTTGGATTTTCCTTTTCTTTTGTCAGATGATTTTTGAAAATCAAATCTTTTTTTGTTTTTGAAAATTCTGTAAAATTTCTTAGCAAGTAAAACCATATCATCTTTTGTATCTTCAATATTAGAATTAACAAAGTTATCTTTTGAAATAGATTTAGATGATTTAAGAGCAATGGACTTACCTTTAAGAGCTTTAAAATTTAACTCATACGTTTGGAGAGAACCAACTAACTCCTCAACCTTCATTTGATCAGTGTCTCTTAATTCCTGAATGATAGTTACTTTGGAATTAAACCTCTCAGGAAGAGATCACAGTATTTTAGCACAGACCTTGCTTTATGGGATTCCATCTCCTAGACCTCACATGGAATTTACTATATTATTTAATTTCGTATAGAAGTCCATGAAAGTTTCATTTTCTTCCATATGAATTTCCTCAAACTTTGTAGTGATGATTTGAACTTTAAATTTCTTTTCAGTATGCATAGTTAGAGCCATCAAAAGGTGGCGGCTTGGTAATAGACAAGCTATCAAAATTTGACATAATGAAAGCTCTAGATCTTTAAACTCAAGGAACTTAATCTAAAAATATGAATAACTTATCTATGATATCACTTGAAAAAGGTGAGCTTAATAGTCTTGGGGGAAACAAATCAAAGATCTCAATAGCACTAGTATTAAAAAATTGATTCAAACTTAGTTCGTAGGACTGATTCAAACTTAGTTCGTAGGACAACCTTACACCAAAAATAAAGTTTTAGGTAGGCAACCTAATTTCAAGAACGTTTGTAAAGATCAAGACTTTAAACCAAACAAGAGATAATAAACCTATCTATTACAACCATCTACAAGTGCAGAAATAAAGAGTTACAACCACTCACCACAGATACAAAAACTAAATATTCACCACAACACCAGGAGTTGTAGTAGTGGTTCGGTGTGTACACCAACTGTTCTCAAACAGCTACATCTACTCCACTCCCAATAATCATAACCCACGTGATATTGGCGTTTACTAAAAATAAAGTTTTCACAGGTTCACCTTAAAACCTTATACAGTTGTGATTTTAAAGGGCTATTACAAATAAAAAATCCCATACTGAGATTTTCTGGCTATCTCAGTCAAAACCAACACATGAGATTTTCTGTCTATCTCAAAGGAACCAAAATACAAGGAATAGAATTGTACTTATCTTCTCTTTGAAGAAATCTCTGATGTAACTTGTAGAACCGCTTTGCTTGAAGTAGAATGTTCAATGTCCAGTAACACAAACAAGGATTCTAGGTTCTAGATTGATTTTGAATTAATTCAAACTAAAGGCTACTTGTTTGAATTCCTCAGGATCTCAAAGAAGAGAAATTGCTCTCTTTAAAGAATAAGATTCATGAAAAGAGATCAAGGAATTAAAATGAAAAGCTATACAAATAAAATATTAAAATACCGTGCAATAGCTTGAAGATACTGAGGACTTCTCTCTTTCTTGGTGATGGCTTTTTCTAGCTTGGATGAGTGATTTTGGAATGAGAGAAGGCCTCTATTTATAGTTAGAAATGTTGTTGCTTCGACTCGTCTAAGGTCTCCTTCGACTTGTCTAAGATCTAACAAAATTTCAAATTTTGGGCGCGATCGGATAAAACTGTTCTTCAACTGATTGATTGCCCTGCTTGGCTAGTCGAGGGAGTCAAAAAATGGTTGTTGAGCTTCGAGTCGAGCGACCTTCAACTGGTTGGCTAGCACTTACAGTGGTTTACACTTAAGGTGGAGGTTACGTTAGAGGTCTTCCGGGTGACTTGGTAGAATACAAGTGAAGATGAAAATTGTTGGGCAAGATGCTTGAATTCTACCTCATAGGGCAATCTAGTTGACTGTAACTCGCTGCGTAGTTCATAGTTGACCATGACTCACTTTGATATTCATGGTCGATCGTCAGTGTGATCATCGAATTTGCACAATTTTATGCAAAATAGGGTATTTAAAGTCCGATTTTGTTTATGGAGATTCTAATATGAGTGTTTTCTCTTTAGGGACAAGAGTTCTGCTAAAGGAGATGGTTTCTACACTTATAAGGGCTTGTGAAGGAATTTTTTCAATAAATTTAGGGTTTCCTATAGGTGTGCATCGTAATGGGAGATAGGGTGAAGCTATAATCGAATAAGGTGTACTCTAAGGTTTTGATTATAGAGGAGATTTCCGTCTCTGTGCCGTAGTTTTTTTTCATAAAGGTACTTCCACATAAAATATCATTGTGTTTGTAGTTATTTGCTTTTAGTTTAATTATCTACTTTATTATATTATTTTATCTTTGTTTATCGTGCTTTCGCAAAGTGCACAGATTTGTAGTTGTATTAGATCTGAATTTCTAATACCTAGGGTTTGATCTAAGTTTGTTGTGTCTTGGGTTTACATTGTCATGGTATGATATAGAGCTTGTTTGCTCCAACAAGTACAAACATTACAGTTGCACATGTATTCTAGTTAAAATAGGTTTAATTGACGATTGATGTTTTAATTTCTGTTTATTGAGTGTACTTGTTATGATGCACAAGGTAAAATAAATAGTTGAGTTTGGCTATTATTGAGGTGTAAGTCATCTCTCAATAGAAATGATAGTACTGCTTGAAAGTTCGCATGCGAGTTCACACTTGGCATGGGATTTTCATGTCATAGGCACTTACTATCAGAATTTATGTTGTCGAAAGTGTTGGTATTTGTGATCATGCTTGGTCTCATTTCGATAAATGAAGTGACAACTTTTGTGGTCCTACGTCAATAGTTTTAAAGGACCAAATTATATAGGGAACAAACTATGATTCATTGAATATATCTAATAAAGTTTTAATCTTATAAAATATGGTCTAGATATATAATTAATTGTATATATATGCCATTACTATAAGTGGTCCAAGTGGGAGAATGGAAAATTAAATGGGAACTTATGCAATTAAATGGACAGTTTGGATCATCCAAACTTCCATCAAATGGGGCCAAGGAAGTGGGACGTGTGTAGACCTTCGATGGATTAAAGAGTAACATACCAACTCTTTTTCCAAGAGTCATAACTTGCAATGGGTTTGGGTCCTTACTCTTGCTCGGGTGGTAGACTCTTAGGAGTTTCAACTCCTGATCAAGGGTTCGAGTACCCATAGGTGGTGAAATTCCACTAGCGTGAGTGTGTGGGGTGTGTGTGCGTGTGTATATAAAAAAAAAAAACTTGCAATGGGTTTCTCTCTCATAGTGCAGTGAAAATAGTTTGTTGTGATGGAGAGTCTGTGATGGGTTGAACTTCTCCACTGCCAATTCCAATCTGGTCCCCTCTCATTCCACTTCAGCAAAGTAACAAAGAAGCTCCATTAATCCTCTTGCAGAGAAGAGCAGAAGACTAAGCATCAATGTAAACCATCCCTCTAGTGGAGCTCGACTACCAAATTCAATGACTGTCCAAGGTATAGAGTCTAAACCGCTTTTATAACCCTTGATTGATGCATGATGATCTGTAACGCCCTGAAATTCGGGGGTCGAGCATAACTCAGCTCCCGAGTTCCAAAACATCACTTATGCAACATAATTAATGAATGATGTATGTTGACTGTATTAGCACATAAACATGGGATAGATTAAGCCAAAACACAGATATGATTCAGGGGTAAGTGAATAAAGCAAGCGGAAGACTTATAGTAAAATATGTGTACAAGTGTAAGTCCTTGAATTACATATACAACTAGATCGTGTAAAAGTGTTATTTATCAAAATTATAAGTACAAGTTACATCATTTCAGTTCCCAAAATAGTAATCCCATAGATCCCGCGCAACAGACCGAGGCTCACTAGAACCCGTCTGAAAACTGCATATAGGAGAAGGCAGCCTCGTCGTCATCCAGCTCCCGCTCTGCCTCAGACGTCGCATCCACATCTGCAACATCAGGGCCTAAGACAGAGTCTGGTGGGTGTGTAACACCGCCCCAGAAACGTGGGAGTGAGTGATCAACTCAGTGGAACAATAAGGCACTGGTTAACATGCTATCAGTTCAATCAAACAGTAATGATAAAGCAGGACAATTAAATAAATCCTAAGTACTCTTATTAATGCAGGTATGAATGCAATATGATGCGTGCCCTCACACGTACACCCTCAGCGTCTTCATCTTACGTTACGCATGACATCGCCTCAAAGTGCGCCACATCTACAAAGCACATGCAAATGCGGTGCATGGTTATGATTACCAAGTTGTTATTAGTCCATTTCACACAACAGGATTGGGAAGCTAAGATACCTTCCTCATATCACCATCCAAACAGTGATCCATACTAGGGTCGTCAATCCTAGACATTGCATACGATCATATAGTTGAGGTCGTAGCAAAGGGCTCGTCACCAATCAATGCACGCCTTTCATGCCCTTACTACCACAGATCGGCTCGTCACCTCCTTGCGGTATCCAGGTATGCTCGAGGTCACTACAAAGGGCTCGTCACCAATCAATGTAGGCCGACAGCACGAATATAGTGTCCCATACCACCATAATCGGCTCACGAGTTTAGTTGCTCACTGGTCACTACGGGGAGGCTCGTCACCCCAGCGTAGGCCGACAGCTCGACCACGGTGTCCCATACCACCATGTCCGGCTCATGAGTCTTAGCGGATCAGGTACCATGGTTATTAGGATTTCACTGGTAAGTTCGGTACCCTAGATTCAAGCAGTAGCGTCCATACATGGTTAACATACACTGGACAATCGGGTTATTTGACGAACTCGACTAACACGAGCGCACGTTGAATTGAACGACATGGAGTGCGCAAACACTCCGCGTGGTCGAACCACTGCCGACAACTCTAATACGACTCGGGTTCGTCTAATGCGTCTCACGTGGCGAAAGCAATCTCAACCACGACCATAGGGTCAATTACCGATTTCCTGGACTAAGGCATAGTCCCAAACATCCTACACTACGACAGATATTCATATGGAATGTAAAACAGTAATGGAACAACCACTCAAATCATGGTGCATACACATCTGAAGAATATCAACTTAACATAAATGTAAGCATAGGAATGCTTGAATTTAAATAACTTGGAATGTAAATGCATAAGGGAAATCATGCGCATCCATAGAAGTATTGAGAACCACTTCTCAACGCCTGCATTGAGTGTAATCAGTTACACGTAGATCATTCATGCATTTCTACAAACACTTAGCATACAAGGAATAACATACATGACGCATGTTGAAATACGTGCACTTAGACAATTCCTTTTCCCAAGGAGTTGTCATACATGCATCTAGCATACATACATGACCAATAATCATGGCAAACACAAGTGCGTATTTTATACGTATACGGTACTTTATAAATACACTTAAAATACACAAATCTCAATATAGCACATGCATATCAGGAAAGCAATGCAAACATAACATTTGACATGTGAAATCTCATCCATAACAAGAATAAATCACTAACTGGGATTGAAAGCCTTGAAAACCATAACCTATACACTTAAAGTCCGCACCTTAAGCAAAGAAAGAACCGCCGAACTGATTTAGACGAGTTGTCTTCGTCAACGGCGCAAGAATACCCTAAAATAAGGATAGAAATGAGATACAACAACACCAAGTCTAATCTAAGCTCTAACACAGGTTAGGGTTAGGTTAACTTACCCCAAAAGAACTCAGAATCGTCAGAGGAACGATTCAAAGTGAAGGTTCAAAGGTGAAGAAGAACAAGGAAGAATCAAGGTGATTCACCAACTAATCTCTCTCACTTCCTCTCTCTTTCCACTCTCTTTCCAAGCTAGGGTTAGAGAAAATCGTATGGAAATGAGAGCTAGGGTTTAAGGACTATATATAGGCCTTAAAATGATGGAAATAACCCTGGTCAAGGTATACTTAGGTTATAACCAAAGTACGCCTTTCTCGATCTAACGGCACTTTTGGTGGGCCTATAACCACGAAAGGTCGGACTTAAGCTCACCGACCATGGATCTGGTCAGGCCGAGTTTTCATACCGACCGGCTCTCCAGATCGCCGTGGCGGACCACACTCAATTCAACGGTCACGGAAACTCGATCAGTCCACAAGCACTAGGATATGCATGGGCCACCATCCTGATCGGAGGGTGAAATTGGGTCCAGAATCCAACGGTCGAATGCTTAAAATCGTCGCACGACACGACTCAGATTTCATAAAAAGCTTATTAAATTCCAACCGTTCTCACACTCTTCACTCCGAACTCAACCAAATCGACCCAGAACATCAGATCGACGTGATTTTTGAGGTGAAGACCAAGCCCAACTCAGTGACCGCAACATCCTAAGATCATCGCCATCGGACTTTCGACGCGCGGTCTAGATCCGATCCAGATCTTCCAAAAAATCCCCAGAACAACTGGATTTAGCGATGGATCCCAGATTTCAGAGTAACGTAGCGCTCACTAATCTACACGTTTAGAGCCATGCAGATACAATTTAAAGTGATTGATGCGAATTTCACAAGCAATCAAGTAAAGCGCTAATTACCCCAAAAACAACTACTTAAGGAAAGATTAGCACAAAAATTTCCAAGGTCGTTACAATCTACCCCCCTTAAAGAAAATTTCGTCCTCGAAATTCATACCTTCGTATAATCCTCAAGGATCAGAGGGTAGGTCTTCCTGACCTCAGCTTCAGATTCCCAAGTAGCCTCTTCTACGCCATGATGCGTCCATAGCACCTTCACGAGAGGGATAACCTTGCTACGCAGCACCTGCTCCTTCCTATCCAGAATACGCGTCGGTCGCAGTACATAAGTGGCATCCTCACTTAACTGCACTTGCTCCCAACTGATAATATGCGAAGGATCAGGAACGTACTTCTTCAGCATAGAGATATGAAATACGTTATGCACGCCCGCAAGAGGTGTGGGCAAAGCAAGGCGGTAAGCTACCGCTCCCACTCGATCCAGAACTTGAAATGGACCAATAAATCTCGGCGTCAGCTTCCCCTTCTTACCGAACCGCAGAACTCCCTTCATAGGAGAGACCTTCAGAAAAACATGATCTCCCACTACGAACTCAAGCGGTCGACGCCTCGTATCAGCATAACTCTTCTGCCTGCTCTGCGCTGCTAGAAGTCGACGTCGAATGATGTCAACCTTCTCTCAAGTCACTCGCACCAACTCGGGCCAAGCAAACTACGCTCACCAATTTACGCCCAACAATGTGGTGCTCGCACGGCGACCATACAACGCCTCGTAGGGAGCCATGCCGATACTCGCCGAAACTATTATTATACGCGAACTCGGCACTGAAGACAATCATCCCAACTGTCTTTGAAATCCAAAACACAAGCTCGCAACATATCCTCCAGGACTTGATTCACGCGCTCCGTCTGCCCATCTGATTGCGGATGAAACGCGGTGCTGAACTTCAGTTTCACACCCATTGCTTCCTGGATACGAGTCCAAAAGATAGATGTAAAACGCGTGTCTCTATCAGACACAATCTCCAGGGGAACTCCATGCAGACGCACTATCTCCTTGATATACAACCTAGCCAACTCGTCTGCAGAGTAAGTGACTCTGATTGGTAAGAAATGCGCCGACTTCGTTAATCGATCGACGATCACCCAAATAGAGTCAAATCCCTTTCTCGTCCTCGGCAACCCAGAAATAAAATCCATAGAGATGAAATCCCACTTCCATTCAGCTATGGGCATGGGCTGCAACAACCCAGGAGGTCGGCGATGCTCTGCCTTGACCTGCTGGCACGTGAGACAACGAGAAACAAATTCAGCAATCTGGACCTTCATATTGTCCCACCAATAAGACCTCTTCATATCCTGATACATCTTCGTGCTACCTGGATGCATTGCAAGCTTAGAACTATGGGCTAACTCGAGAACCTCACGTCTCAAGTCAGGGATGTCAGGAACACATAACCGGCCACGAAAACGTAGGCCCCCATCAGAACTAACACTCCAGTCGGAGTTCCCATCTGTACCAACCCGCGCCTCATCTTCACCAAAACTCATCTTCGCCTGAGCCGCAACGATCCTCTCGTCGATAGCGGGTGTACACGAATGTGTGCGATAACCTCATACGGCTCAACCACCGTAAGCTTCGCTCAAAATCGCGCACGAACTCCAACATCTCCCACTCTGCTATCATCGGCGAGCCGTAAACTCCAAAGCCTTCTTGCGACTCAACGCATCCGCCACAAGGTTCGCCTTACCAGGATGGTAAGAAACATCGAACTTGAAGTCCTTCAATGTTTCCATCCATCTGCTCCTGCCTCATATTCAAATCACGCTGCGTGAATATATACTTAAGGCTCTTGTGGTCGCAAAAGAGCTCGAACTCCTCACCATAGAGGTAATGTCTCCAAAGCTTTAATGCGAAGATGACATGTGTTATTCCAAGTCGTGCGTAGGGTAATTCTCTTCGTGTTTCCTTAATTGACCCGAAGCATAAGCAATCACCCCGTCCTTCCGCATAAGGACACAACCCACCAACGCGAGAGGCGTCCGTATATATAATATACTTAACCCCTTGCTCGGCAATACTACAGAGGCGGACGTCAACTTGTCCTTCACCTCCTGCAACTCCGCCCGCTCACTCCAAGCAAACTTCAAATCTTTCCGTGTCACCGCGACAACGGTCCGGCAATCTTCGAGAAGTCCCGAATAAAGCGTCGATAATATCCTGCAAGGCCAAGAAAACTCCTCACCTCAGTAACTGAACCAGGCTGCTTCCAGTCTGCACTGCAGCTACCTTGGCAAGGTCGACGGCTATACCTTCCTTGGACACCACATGTCCCAGGAACTTGACTTCCTCTTTCCAGAAATCACACTTCTTGAACTGTGCGAAAAGCCGATGCTCCCTAAGAGTACCCAAAACCGCTCTTAAGTGCTCCTCGTGCTCTGCCCGCGGCGAATAAATCAAGATGTCATCAATAAATACAATGACGAATCGAAACAGAAACGGCCGAAACCCCTGTTCATTCGATCCATGAACACGGCCGGTGCGTTCGTCGACCGAACGACATCACAAGGAACTCATAATGACCGGAGCTAGTCCTGAAGCGGTCTTCCGCACGTCCCCATCCTTGACGCGCAATTGATGATACCCTGACCGCAGATCAACCTTCGAAAAGTACCGCGCCCCCTTCAACCGATCAAACAGATCATCAATCCGGGCAAGGGGTACTTATTCTTCACAGTTAGTTCAACTGCGATAATCAATACACAATCGCAAGGAACCATCCTTCTTCTTCACAAACAAAACAGCGCTCCCCAAGGAGACACACTGGGCCGAATAAAACCCAATTCTAGCAAACCATCTATCTGCTTCCTCAACTCCTCCATTTCACTCGGAGGCATCCGATAGGTGGGTAAAGAAATGGGCGCCGCACCAGGCATAAGATCGATAGCAAAATCAATCTCACGCTGAGGAGGTAATCCAGGAATCGACTCAAACACATCTTCAAACTCCTGAACTACCGGCGTACTAACCAACGCCGACTCGGCCGAACTCTCCAACAGAGAAGAATAAAAATCAATACGAATAGGGTAACTGACCTGAACCGGGAAAGTAACAATCTCGCCCTCAGGTCCATGGATCGTCACTGATCTCGCTTCACAATTAATCTCAACTCGCATCCTCGTGAGCCAATCCATACCCATAATAACATCGTAGTGATAAAGCGGTGCGACTAGCAAATCAACACGGATCGATCCACTTCCCAGATCGACCAAACAATCCATACAACGCTTGCCCAAGGCAGAGGACATCCCCGTAGCGGTAGTAAGCGTCACTCCATGCATAGGAACAGATCTCAAACCCAAACGCCTAACTGCCGCATAAGAAATAAGAGAAGTAGTGGACCCTGTATCCACTAACACAGAAACGGGAATACCTTCTATATGCGCTGTCACCTCAAAGGACCTCGGCACCAAGTCAGACATAGCTTCTGCGGAAAGCGCATGAACACGAGCTGCTGCCTGACGATTCGGCCGAGGAACCATGGGCGCCGAGGTGGCTCGAAACCAGAACCTGCAGTCCGAAGGATGGATGAGTCGCGCCGATCGAAGAGGAGGAGGAGAAATAACCGGAGGCATCGGATGGCTAATCCTCTGCGGTGGAGTAAAACCACTCGCTCGCATACGGGAAAAGCGAAACGGTCCAAGTGCCCAACCTTCCCATAATAAGAACATCTCAAGATCGGCTCTCATCTGCTGAGCGGCGGCGAACGCCTAGGAGGAGAATCAACACGCGGCCTCTTACTAAGGAAAGGTGCACCCCTGGAAATCCGGTCTCGGCCTAGGAGGCATCGGTGCTCGCATGCGGGACGCTTTCCCCGTTCTGCTCTGCTCGCAAGGACATGCTCACTAGCTCCGCATATGAAGAAATGCCAGCACAGCAAATCTTCGATCGGATCTCAGGTCGCAGCCCCTCGGAAAAACGCCGCATCCTCATCGGCTGATCACCCAGGATCAAAGGAATATACCGCCCCAACTCAGTAAACCGGTTCTCATACTCCGTAACCGACAACCCTCCTGGCGGAGGCGAAGGAACTCACTCTCCTTCTCATGTCGATACGCACCGGGAAATACTTCTTGTGGAAGCGCGCCTCAAACGCCTGCCACGACCACACGAAGTCCTCCTCGACAGTGCGAAGCACACTGTCCCACCACAAACCGGCCTCCTTCTCAAACATGAAGGTGGCAAGCTCAACTTGCTCGACCTCAGAGCAGTGCAACGGCCTCGGCATCTTAGAGATGCGGTCAATCCAATACTCGGCCTCCTCGTCCATGAGAACCCGCAAAAGTAGGAGGTCGCAAGCGCCTGGAATCGCTCGAATGTGCCGCCGGCACTCGCGGCACTGGCGCTCCCGGATGGAGGCATAGGTGAAACAGTTGGAGTCCCCCCCACTAACCGAGCAAAGATGCCAGCCATGGAGGAGAGGAACTCCTGCGCGCTGCTGCGCTGCTGCCGCTGCTGCTGCAAACCTGCTGCATCAACAACATCATCTGCTCAAACCTATCAACAGGTGAAGCAGAAGAAGGTGCATGGCTCGGCTCAGGAACTGAGGGTGTGACTGGAGGAGCCATAGGTGTCGACCTAACACCAGCACGAGATGGACCCGCCTGCGGATCTGAATGGCTATCGCTCAAGGGAGGAACCCCCTCAAGCGACTCAATCAGAGATAGACGGGCCGAAGTCTTCGAACCCTTAGGAGGCATCCCTACATTAAATCAAAGGATGCAACCTGTCAGATTCTAAGTCACATAATCCATCCACACAACAACAATACAGCACAACTCCAAAAACAAACCACATGCATTCCATTAACCAAAATCGTCGCAATACAAGTAGTGCAGCAATACATGAATCACGACTAGGAAAGCATGAAAACAACAACATCTAACACTTCAAACAACTACAACTACTACAACCACTAACAGCTACAACACTACAACAACACCAACTACAAGCCAACAACGGCCACACACAGAAAGAAACACCAAACAAAGCAAAGACGGCCACGACGATGCTACTCGTCGGAATCAGGAGACGGAGGCGGAGCACCCTTATCCTGCAAGCAACACAGGATAGACTTCAAAGTCCGGGACATCTTCTTGAACTTGTGCTTAACCAAGCCTCGAAGATCAACCATTTCCTGGCGTAAAGCAGCTTGCCCTTCTTCAAGCCGTGTAAGACGGGCATCTCTGGCAACCTGCTCTGCGCCCTCTGGCACCACAGGAGGAGAGCGATCACTCGAATCCTGTGCCTCAATCTCTTCCTCGTCTTGCTCTGCTTCTTCCTCAGACTCCGCACCACCTTCAGCATAATTCTCATCGTCACCACTCTCAGACCCGGCCTCACCCTCGGAGGCAAGCCGACCAGAACCAACCTCCATCAGCTTAAGGGTCCTCAAGTTGATATGGCGAACAGGGACCGGCTTCTCAGCTCCAAGCCTATAGCCAAACTCATGTGCGATCTTGCAAATGAGGCGGCCAAAGGGAAGAGACTCGGTCCGTCTACTCGAACGAGCGATGAGAATAATCTGACGCAGGACGTACGTCGGCACACACAACTTCGCATCCTGCCCCACCTGATATAGAAAATCTACCATCAGGCGCGTACACTCACTGCGGTTGCTCCACCTGGGATACACATTGAACGTAAAGATGTGGTGAAGCAAACGGAAGTCGTCCGTCATGTGAGAAGCCAAAAGACTCTTATTCGGCTGCCATTCGACCAGACGACCACACAAGGATCGGGTGCGACGATCCCTCTCGCGCACACTGTCCACATTCTTCTCGGCATGCACTTCCCCAAGTGGCACCTTCAAGAGTCGGGATATCAAAGCAACATTGACAATTCCAACTCGACCGCTACCACAGGGAATCTTGAACTGCAGAGGATCCAGCGAAGGCTCCAGAATGTTGGCATAGAAGGCCCGAACAGTGCTAGCATTCGCGCGATACTCGCCTTCGAACAAGGGGCCCCAACCAGCCCCTTCTAGGCGCTCCAACAAGAAGAACTCTCCAAAGAGCCGCGGATCAACATGAGCCTCAAAAAGGACTCTACGCCCCTCATAGACTCCATGCGACAATTCCGCCAACAAGGTCCTACTGACAGGAGCTCGAGGATCGAGGTCCCGCTTCGTCTGGAACTCGCGCGTGGCGGACGTGCTAGCGGCGGCACCTCTCGGCCTCCGTGCACGGGTTGGGCGGCTCGGCCCGGCTTCATCCACGGGCGCTCTCTTCTTCCCCATCAAGGAAAGAAGGGAAGAAATGGAAAAGATGGCCGTCACAATCTCAAAGAGGGCCATGAGAAATGAGAGAAAGAGAGAAATAGGAAGATGGTGAAGCTTCCACACAACTATGAGCCAAAAAGGGAATGAAAGGGCTCAAATGAGAGGGAAAGATGGAGAAATCAGCAATGGAATGAAAGATTTGAGAATGGAGTGATGGGTTTGCACGAAAATGGGAGGAAGATGAAGATTTGAGAGAGATTTGAGAGAGTTTGGAGAGGTTTTGGGAGGAAAGGAAAGCTTGGAGGTGGGTGTTGTGAAGGGAATAGATGAAAGGAAGGGTTTTAAAATGAAAACCGTGGAGGGGTGGGCCACACAAGCCCCATGGACGATCGGCCCGCGTCGGCCCGGCCCGCCAAGCCCGCTGACGGTCTCTGGACATATCGGCGATGCCTCGCCGATTTGGCGAGGTCCTCCTGGTCCTCCTTGGTCCAAATGATGTGGTTCCCCCCCTGGGTCCCACAGAAAATGCCCCGATTGGCCCCTTGTGTAGTTTGAAGCCTATCGGGTCATTCTGACAGAAATCTGGTTCAACCGGCGATTTCTGGAAGGTTTAAAGATGAATAATGGGAAGATAGACCATCTACACTCATTAATAGAGGGTCTAGAATAGGTTTCGGGTCGCTGTGTGTGATCAGGTAAGGGTACAGACTCGATCTCGGCAAAGGTTTTCAGGAAACTTTCGCCGATAGAAACTACGGAGCACAAACACAAAGCGATGATAGACCCGCACCCAATTACACTATAGTGGCGACAACGTGCGGTGTGTGACCATAACCCAGGTCCGGTTTAATCCAGATCATGCTCTGATACCAACTTGTAACGCCCTGAAATTCGGGGGTCGAGCATAACTCAGCTCCCGAGTTTCAAAACATCACTTATGCAACATAATTAATGAATGATGTATGTTGACTGTATTAGCACATAAACATGGGATAGATTAAGCCAAAACGCAGATATGATTCAAGGGTAAGTGAATAAAGCAAGCGGAAGACTTATAGTAAAATATGTGTACAAGTGTAAGTCTCTGAATTACTATACAACCCGATCGTGTAAAAGTGTTATTTATCAAAATTATAAGTACAAGTTACATCATTTCAGTTCCCAAAATAGTAATCCCATAGATTCCGCGCAACAGACCGAGGCTCGCTAGAACCCGTCTGAAAACTGCATATAGGAGAAGGCAGCCTCGTCGTCATCCAGCTCCCGCTCTGCCTCAGACGTCGCATCCACATCTGCAACATCAGGGCCTAAGACAGAGTCTGGTGGGTGTGAAACACCGCCCCAGAAACGTGGGAGTGAGTGATCAACTCAGTGGAACAATAAGGCACTGGTTAACATGCTATCAGTTCAATCAAACAGTAATGATAAAGCAGGACAATTAAATAAATCCTAAGTACTCTTGTTAATGCAGGTATGAATGCAATATGATGCGTGCCCTCACACGTACACCCTCAGCGTCTTCATCTTACGTTACGCATGACATCGCCTCAAAGTGCGCCACATCTACAAAGCACATGCAAATGCGGTGCATGGTTATGATTACCAAGTTGTTATTAGTCCATTTCACACAACAGGATTGAGAAGCTAAGATACCTTCCTCATATCACCATCCAAACAGTGATCCATACTAGGGTCGTCAATCCTAGACATTGCATACGATCATATAGTTGAGGTCGTAGCAAATGGCTCGTCACCAATCAATGCACGCCTTTCATGCCCTTACTACCACAGATCGGCTCGTCACCTCCTTGCGGTATCCAGGTATGCTCGAGGTCACTACAAAGGGCTCGTCACCAATCAATGTAGGCCGACAAAGACGAATATAGTGTCCCATACCACCATAATCGGCTCACGAGTTTAGTTGCTCACTTTGGTCACTACGGGAGGCTCGTCACCCAGCGTAGGCCGGCGGCTCGACCACGGTGTCCCATACCACCATGTCCGGCTCATGAGTCTTAGCGGATCGGTACCATGGTTATTAGGATTTCACTGGTAAGTTCGGTACCCTAGATTCAAGCGGTAGCGTCCATACATGGTTAACATACATCGGACAATCGGGTTATTTGACGAACTCGACTAACACGAGCGCACGTTGAATTGAACGACATGGAGTGCGCAAACACTCGCGTGGTCGAACCACCGCCGACAACTCTAATACGACTCGGGTTCGTCTAATGCGTCTCACGTGGCGAAAGCAATCTCAACCACGACCATAGGGTCAATTACCGATTTCTGGACTAAGGCATAGTCCCAAACATCCTACACTACGACAGATATTCATATGGAATGTAAAACAGTAATGGAACAACCACTCAAATCATGGTGCATACACATCTGAAGAATATCAACTTAACATAAATGTAAGCATAGGAATGCTTGAATTTAAATAACTTGGAATGTAAATGCATAAGGGAAATCATGCGCATCCATAGAAGTATTGAGAACCACTTCTCAATGCCTGCATTTAGTGTAATCAATTACACGTAGATCATTCATGCATTTCTACAAACACTTAGCATACAAGGAATAACATACATGACGCATGTTGAAATACGTGCACTTAGACAATTCCTTTTCCCAAGGAGTTGTCATACATGCATCTAGCATACATACATGACCAATAATCATGGCAAACACAAGTGCGTATTTTATACGTATACGGTACTTTATAAATACACTTAAAATACACAAATCTCAATATAGCACATGCATATCGGAAAGCAATGCAAACATAACATTTGACATGTGAAATCTCATCCATAACAAGAATAAATCACTAACTGGGATTGAAAGCCTTGAAAACCATAACCTATACACTTAAAGTCCGCACCTTAAGCAAAGAAAGAACCGCCGAACTGATTTAGACGAGTTGTCTTCGTCAACGGCGCAAGAATACCCTAAAATAAGGATAGAAATGAGATACAACAACACCAAGTCTAATCTAAGCTCTAACACAGGTTAGGGTTAGGTTAACTTACCCCAAAAGAACTCAGAATCGTCAGAGGAACGATTCAAAGTGAAGGTTCAAAGGTGAAGAAGAACAAGGAAGAATCAAGGTGATTCACCAACTAATCTCTCTCACTTCCTCTCTCTTTCCACTCTCTTTCCAAGCTAGGGTTAGAGAAAATCGTATGGAAATGAGAGCTAGGGTTTAAGGACTATATATAGGCCTTAAAATGATGGAAATAACCCCAGGGTCAAGGTATACTTAGGTTATAACCAAAGTACGCCTTTCTCGATCCAACGAAGCACTTCTGGTGGGCCTATAACCACGAAAGGTCGGACTTAAGCTCACTGACCACGGATCTAGGTCAGGCAGAGTTTTCATACCGACCGGCTCTCCAGATCAGCCGTGGCGGACCACACTCAATTCAACGGTCACGGAAACTCGATCAGGTCCACAAGCACTAGGATATGCCTGGGCCAACCATCCTGATCAGAGGGTGAAATTGGGTCAGAATCCAACGGTCAGATAGCTTAAAATCGTCGCGCAAGCGACACGACTCAGATTTCATAAAAAGCTTATTAAATTCCAACCGTTCTCACACTCTTCACTCCGAACTCAACCAAATCGACCCAGAACATCAGATCGACGTGATTTTTGAGGTGAAGACCAAGCCCAACTCAGTGACCGCAACAGCCTAAGATCATCGCCATCGGACTTTCAACGCGCGGTCTAGATCCGATCCAGATCTTCCAAAAAATCCCCAGAACAACTGGATTTAGCGATGGATCCCAGATTTCAGAGTAACGTAGCGCTCACTAATCTACACGTTTAGAGCCATGCAGATACAATTTAAAGTGATTGATGCGAATTTCACAAGCAATCAAGTAAAGCGCTAATTACCCCAAAAACAACTACTTAAGGAAAGATTAGTACAAAAATTTCCAAGGTCGTTACATGATCCTTGGCACTTGTTGGTTTTACACTTAAATGATTAATCTAACTTATATTTTAAGTGATTCGAAGTTAATGAGTAAAATGATCGTTCTACTTAATTGGATAGTCAAGTATATGAACGGGTACAATGCTTTAAAGGTTGGTTTACCCTGATGGGATGCCTACTATATGATATGGACTAATGGTTTACAAGGTCTAAGGTTACTAAGTCATCTCCAAGAGTTGGATCGGTAAAAGATTGTGTCTCCGGGTTAATATTCACGAAAGATGGTCACTTAAGATATACGTTAAAATAAATCCAAAAATAAAATAAATCTTAAAACAAAACATAACTATTATAGGTTGAAGAAAATCAAGGTTAATCACCAAAATTCAAATAACAACCCCAAAAAATATTTGGGATATTATACAGTTAGCCCGATTTGATTCGGCCTACTACGGTTTCAATATAATTTCATAAAGTTTAAACTCCCATATGACTATATCCTTCTCTCTCTCACCCCGACGACACTGCTCCTCTCTCATCTCCATCCCTTTCCTCCCATCTCTCTATCACACTCCGAAATTCGGAACTTGAGCATGGTGACTTTAATTCCAAGTTTTAGGGTGTGAACTAAGTTTTATACATTTATACATCCGCATTAATATTCAAATAATCATTCATCCAAACTATAATAATTGAAATTTAAACTTTAACTTAAAACTCTAAATACTAAAAATTTAGATCCTCTTACTACTAAAGTTTCTCTCATCACTCCTTTATTAGAAGTTTTCAGAAATAAAGTAAACTAAGCATTAAAGTTTAATGAAAGTATCCATATATGTATTCTTCATCTTCAGTTTGTCTTTGGCAGAAGCTTTTAAGGAGGTTATGCTAAGACCTCCTTATTACTTACCCAAGGCTAACCCTGAAAAGATACAATAGGTGGGGTGAACCCTAAAGGAGAGAAAAGAGAAAAAGAAGAAATAAAAAAGAAAAAAGAAGCCACCTACACTATGGGGGCAGGGGAGAGAGAAGAGGGGGAAATGAGGAAAAAGACCACAAGAGATCAAAAGGCCTACAACCTGAGACAGGTGTCAAATAAGATCAGTAAGGTCAACCTCAGTAATAAATTTGAAAGTGGATTGCCAATGTAAGGCAGGAAGCGTAGAGACAATAGTCCATAAGTTGTCAGAGATAATCCTGACGTGGTTGGAGGAAGAGGTGGCAAAGAAGTGGAGCCTCCTAGTGAACAAGTGCATCTCCCAAGAGGATGAGAATGGGTCTTTAATGGCTGTCAGACTTTGTTGATTGCTCACCAAAATGCTAGTCCCTACAGATTAATCAGAACAAAAGAAAGATAAGGCATAAGATAATATTTGCAAGCACTTGTCACCCGCCCCATGCGTATACTCAGATATAATTCCCTAAGAAGGAATATTATTGGGAGTGTAACCTATGAGGCCGACCCTCGAAGTCGAAATCTTAGCGCAAGATATGGTCTAGGCACGGCCAGGCCTAAGGCATCGAGTATGTTGGCGAGTTGGAGGCCGCGAAATAGAATAAGACGTAGGGAAGTTCCAGGCGACAGAGATATTGAAGGGGGCCTTGGTTGCAATAGATGGGCCGAAAAAATAAAACATCCTAGCTCTCAACCCCCAAATGATATTCCTAAAAATAATCTCTTTTGGGGAATGTTTGTTGTTAAATATATGGTTATTCTTTTCTCTTCAAGTATGCCACCTCAAGGTCGGGAAAGAAAGCTAGGAAAGTAAAGAAGATATAGGGTCAGTTGCATTATCCACAATATAAGCAACAACATGGGTAATTGTAAGATGGTGGATAAAGAAGATACAGAGTTTAGCGTGGAAATTTCTCCATATCCACTCAATGAACCTACATGAAAGGAATAGGTGGTTAATGGATTGAGTATCATGGTGACAAAAAACACATGTAGTATCATTGATAATGGCTAGAGAATAAAGCATGTCCTTTGTTTTGAGTTTTCCTATGAAAGCCATTCATGATGCAATAGAGTGTCTAGGGATACAACCATTGAAGTAGATAAGATCACTCCAAGGCGGGCCCTGGCTAACAGATCTACCTGCAATCTGTGCAGCCTCAAAAGTGAGTGCACCATTTTGTGATAGAGTCCAAACAATTTCATTCTATACTGGGACAATCTGGTGTGTCTTAATCTCCTGAAAGAGGTTAGCCAAAGCAACAGTGTTAGGGTAAGGAAACTGCCACTCGGTATCCTGGATTAGGAGACTAACCCGGAAGTTGATTCCTAGACCAAGGTCTTGAATGACAGAATCACCCAAGTGATCATAGATACTAGAATTGTCCAATCAGGGGTCAAACTAGAAGTCCGTACTCTGTCCATTCCCCACAAGAAATTTGGTGTGAGCCTTAGTAGTGTCGCAAACATTGAGGACATTATACAAGGCCTAGGATGCATTAGGAGTCAATCAGGCATTCTATATAGTTCTAGATCCAATATATTTTGCATGGACCTACCTTGGCAGAAGTTTCCCAGGAGGTTATGCTAAGACCACCTTCATTTTTGGGCCTTCGGATCTGATCCCTAATGGTATGAAATGACGAGAAGCCCCTAAGAATGTCCTTTATGCATTTCGAAATAATATTGTAGTAAGATTTAGGCAGCAAAAATGCATAGGACCAAAAGATATGAAGGTCAGAAAGAGTGGAGTTAATTAGTTCTAGCCTACTTGTAAAAGAGAGGAGGGACGATGTCCATCTACAAAGCTTTCTATTAAGGCTATTAAGAAGAGGCTGGTGTTGAATGTGAAATATTGCATATTTACCCTCAATCGTGCATTAGTTTTATATGCATAGATATGCTAAGTTGATCTAATTATGTATGTTTTTCTATGCAAGGTGACTTAGAGAGCTGTCACGCCCTAGACTCGGAAACTGGGCTCACAAAATTTTCAATCGTCGAATCAGGTGCCGACAGCCTCCGTAGTACTCAATTCTCGGCTCCCAGTGCCTGTACACCAGATTTCGATCCTGGGATCCTATAAGGAGGATTTTCCAACGTACATTTATCCCATAAGAAGCATAACCACAAGTATACTAAAATCACAAAGATAACATCATCATCACATATCCACTACTATAAACATTTGAATACAATGCTAAAAGAAAAATACATATGTTGAAATCAAAGCTCCAGGAGTCCACTGCAAGCTCCAAGCTTAATGCTGCTGCACTCTAACGCCACCTGCACGCATCTATCATGCATAAGCTTATAGAAAGCTTAGAGGGTGGTGAAAGTGTGTGCGTAAGATAAGTGCCAAGCACATAAATACAATGTCACAATCATACAATGTTGAAAATACAGGTAAGATCATGAGTCATACGATATCAGAGTAAGCGGAATTACTGACAAGTGCATGAGTCAAACAATATCAGAGTACGTAATACAGATCAGCTATACAAATAAGGAGTCATAAGAACTAAATATCAGATGCCGTATCTAGACCATATAAATGCAGAAACACAGTAACCCAAAATACCATATGCCGCGGATGTAATGCAATATGCGGTGTAGATGGAATGACCATGCTGGAGTGTGAAGTCGGGATGATAGTACATAGAATCGCAGGCTACAGGGTCCATCACAAAGGACTTCTATCCAAACCAGTCCCATACCTAAATTTGGATTGTTAGACTCGATGTGGTAAACTCCTAATCTCAGGTTAGTCGCGCGTCCCAACCGAAATCCTAACCTTTACGAAGGCACACGTAACAAATAGTTACGCACCACCAGCCCAGTGGATAGTGAATGAATGAATGTATGAATATGTAACTCCTGCCCAATAAGGCCACATATCAGTATTGTTCATCTCTGGGATCATCACCGGGGTCTAGTACACTCCAAGCTGGCTACCGCCTTTGCAGGCCGCGCAGCCTAGTGAGTGGAAAAGACCTTACTACCCGCCTGCCAGTAGTATACCAATGCCTACCCGGCTCGTTGGTAGCAGATGCATTTAGGAATTGGTCAGACTCAGCCTAGCTATGCCTACTCCCTCAGGCAGGTAAGGTCACACCCCCTCCCAACCGACCACGACACAGTGGGAGACGCGGCCTACTGGTATATGACCCTCATGTGTTTATATATATCCACTTGGTCTCGATGTTAGGGCGTCCTCTGGTACCAAGAGGGTTTAAGAATTTTTACCCAAGGCCATCTATGGCAGCCTGATGTTAGTAACAGATTTTCGGTGTCCCATCTGGCTATCCACGACATGCCTGTGGAGGCTACGGCCCTGATGTCGCTAGGGCGTACAGTAATCACAACACACAATGAAAGATGCATGAGTTATACAATCCAGTCATGTATTAATCCTGTGCATATCGTGCGCTCATGTGAGATAACCTCGGCCTATCAGGGAGTCTCATAAATCATCGACACTATGGTATATGTAATGGTCAATCATATCTCATAACAAACATGTAGATGATGCCTATAGGCATGTATCATGATGCTATGCTATTGCATACTCATAATAGGTATCGATAACTGGCATCGACAATCGACCTCGACAATGTGGACATTTAACCAACATTGCCCCCAAGGAATGACCCTTATAGAGCCAAACATATCGCCCAAGGGCCATATACATCAAATGGGCCGCATCACATGGGCCTAATACACATCGCTATGGGCCACATCATATGGGTTAGAAATACATCTCATATACATCAAGTGGGCCTTAAATATGGGAAGAATACACATCACAATGGGTCTCAAATATGGGCCGTATATACATCACATTGGGCCTCGACAATCGACCTCGATGTTTGGCCTCGATAATCGAAATCAGCCTCGATGATTGACCTCGATAATCGGAATCGATATCAACAATCGAAATTGGTTTCGATAATCGGCATCGATAATCAACCTCGACGCAAGGCGGGGGTCTATAGTTAGACGGCTGTTGATAAAATCAATGGGGCCCAAGCGTTTGTGTTAACCCACTAGAGAATGATGAGAATGGGCCTATCCAGGCCTAAGAAAAGATCATAATGTGGACGTTCAACCATCATTGCTCACCAATGTGGTCCTTTAACCAACATTGCTCCCAAGGAGTAGCCCACATAGGGCCAAACATATAATGGGCCCACGGCCTTGCACAAGGGGCTTAATATACATCATCACGGGCCTCAATTGCATCCAATGGGCCGAATCAAATGGGCTGATTCAAACGAGCCGATCAAATGGGCTGATTCAAATAGGTCGATCAAGTGGGCCGAATCAAGTGGGCCGATACAAATGGGCCGAATCGAATGGGCATAGTCGAATAGGCCAAGTCAAATAGGCCAAGTCGAATAGGCTGAGTCGAATGGGCCGAGTTGAATGGGTCGGTTGAATGGGTCAAGTCGAATGGGCCGAGTCAAATAGGTTGAGTCAAATGGCCGAATCGAATAAGCCGAGTTTAATGGGTTGAGTCGAATGAGCCGGGTCGAATGGGCCAAGTCGAATGGGTCGGTCGAATGGGCCAAGTCGAATGGGCCTAGTCAAATAGGTCAAATCGAATAAGCCGAGTCGAATGGGCCGGGTCGAATGGGCTAAGTCGAATGGGCCGAGTCAAATAGGCCGAGTCAAATGGCCGAGTCGAGTGGGCCGAGTCAAAAGGCCGAATCGAATAAGCCGAGTTGAATGGGCCGGGTCGATTGGGCCGAGTCAAATAGGCCGAGTTAAATGGCCGAGTCGAGTAAGTTGAGTTGAATGGGCCGGTACAAATGGGCCGAATCAAATGGGCTGGTATCGATGGGCCGAGTCAAATGGGCAGAATCAATTGAACCGAATCAAATGGGCCGGTACCAATGGGCCGAATCAATTGGGTCGAATCAAATGGGCCGGTACCAATGGGCCGATCAAATGGGACGGTACCAATGGGCCGATCAAATGGGTCGAGTCAAATGGGCCGGTACAAATGGGCCTAATACACAACATTATGGGCCTCTACCCATGGGCTCCAAATACATCATATTAGGCCTCTCAAATACGACAAGTGGGCTGCACTACTTGGGCTGCACCATTCATTCATCTATAGAGATTATTTTAAAGCATTATCCAAACAATGAATCAGATCGAAAGATCATCTGGACCATACTACAAATAATAGTGGTGATAATGATTTCCACTATTAAAATTTAGAGGGGCCCATCATAGCATTTATTTTCCATCCAGTCAGTTCATAAGGTCACAGAGACCTGACCTGAGAGGAAAAACAAATTTCACATTGGTCCAAAACCTCTGTGACCCAAAAAGGGTCTCAATGGTAAGCGTTCATCTCCACTGTTTCTACAGTGTGGTCCACCCGATATCTGGATCTATCATATCCCCCCTTTTTAAAAAAAAAAATCTTAAGCCTTGAGATGAGTCGCCAAATGGATGAACGGTTTAGATGCATCACGTACATCAGCGGGGCAAACTTGCTGCCATCAATCCAGCAGCTAATTAGCTAGTGGATGGACTGTTTGGATGCTGTGCATGCATTAGGAGGGGGCCATACAGATGAATGGCATTGACGGATTCATACGGGGTGGGTCCCACCCGTCCAGATTGCTGGACGGTGTGGATAATACCGGTACATCACGGTGGTCCCACTGATATGGATGGACGGTGTGGATATTGCATGCAGGTCCACCTAATGGCCAACCTATCACAAAACGGGTGGGTCCCCAAATGGGACCCACCATATATTCATTATAATATACATTCATATATATATATATATATATATATATATATATATATATATATATATATATATATAATATATATATAAAGCTGGTTTGGTCCAGCATCCAGAGAGTCTGGACGCTGGATGGACGGTTGGGTGCAGCTGGTGGGTCCACGTGGTGTGGCCCACCATATATTTATATTATAATATATATATATATATATATTATAATATTATATATCATATGTGTATATACGTGTGTGTGTGTGGGAGAGAGAGTGAGGGAAGTCAGCGTCCAGCGTCCAGAGACGCTGGACGGTTGGCTGATGAAACACATTCATCATGGTAGGTCCCACATGAATGGACGGTTGCACACATGCAATGAATGGGGCCCACGTGGTGACCCACCAGAGCTTTGGATCGGCAGATATTTGTGTTTTTTACTTCATCTAGTCTAGGCCCGTCCATTGGACAGGTAGTGAGGTGGGGCCCAACACATGGATGGCCTAGATCAGGTGGGCCACATACATCATTCCATACAAGAGAGAGAAAGAGAGAGAGAAACAGTGAGATAGAGGGTCCCCGTCACTATGGGCCCCTCTTTACATTGCATACATCAATGTGAGTCCCACAACAAGTGTGCTATTAAATTAAAAAAATTCAACGGTGGATCACCCACCTATCGCACTCCTCCTTGATCCCTTGGACTCCTATGCTCATTGCCTTCACTTTTGATGGAGGTTGATGAAAGATGAATGGTTGAGATGGGAGATAAGAAGGTGGGCCACACTTAGTATTTGGGAGAGAGGAGCTTGGACGTTGGAGCTCTTATGGGATTTGGAAAATTGCTAGAGAATGAAAGAGAGAGAAGAGTGATGGGATGATATGGGATGGGTATTGTAAGGAAAGGAGATGGAGAGGTATGGGTTGGGTTGAAAATTGTGTAAAAAGGGAATGGGTAGAGAGAGAGAGTTGACTTAGGGAAAAAGAGTGATGGTTGCTTGTACTTGAGGTATGAAATGTACTTGACTTGATTGATGAGACATGTTGTAGAGATTTCCTCGAAATTTGCAACGCGTGACGTTTTCCTCGAAATGAACATGGGCCCACAACTCCTAGCTTGGGTATCGGATCGGTGCGTGAGTCGCGGCGTTGGAATTGCGGCGATGGCGCGGTCGCTAGGGTACAAGTTTCGGGTCAAGTCGATGTCGGTATGCAAGATTCAACTTAGAATCGTGCGCAAACGTCGGATATAGGTCGAGGGTTGCTGGAATTCGACCGGAAGGACCGCGGAAGCCTACGGAATGGTATGGTTTAGGATACGGGTCTTGCAAGAACTAAGATGAAAAGACGATTAAAGTAATGATTTAAAACTCAAAGAATGGTCAAATGGAGTATTGAATGTTTAGAGGATAGTATTGAAGAGTTCAAGTGCCAAAGATACAAGAAAATCAAGTGCTTAAGATGAAGAGAAGTATGGAAAATCACACAATCAAATAACATAAATAACAGACTATTCGGTCCTACATGAGACATGATTAGTTCAATTGAAAGTGCCAATAACAGTATAGCAATAAAAGTGGTTTTCAGAGTAAATTTGGCTTGATCATTTGGTGCGACCGAAGGTAATCGTCGGTGTAAGCGAAGCGTAACAAAAATGCGTAAATTCGAAGTCGGTGCAAGTGTGGTGCAATATTTTCTTATTTAAATGGCTGATTTAGGACATTTTAAACATGAATTAGGCTTTAGGAGAGAGAGCAAGTGTCAGGCCTGTGTCCTAGTATCTCACCGTTCCGCAGGATCCCGTGGTCCTCCCGGTCTAATTCTGGCGACCCGTGACCTGTAGATATCATTTGTGCACGACCTTAAGTTACAGTCTGTAAACTCGAGTCGACTCAACCCGAGACTTATGCCATTGCGACCATATCGTTGCCGCGTCTCATGCGTCAATTTGACGCTTAGATCATAAGATATGGCTTGCGCATTATTATGGCCGTTGATCGCTTGATTGCGGGACCCACTTATCCCATATGACACCATTTACTAGGCAATCATGAGGGTGATGCCATCACCCCATGCTTACTAGGTAATGATGGCAAGCTCTTCCCCATGCTCTTACATATGAAATGATTACCTTACCCCCATTATGACAACTAGCCATGTCTCCATACAATCCACTCATTACCTAGGAAAGACCACCCCTCTCTCTTATCTCTCTCTCTGTCTTTCCTTTCTCATTCCCATAGCAAGAGAAGCCATGGACGTCCCACCCTAGTGAGAAAATCCAGCAACTCCCACTCTCTATTCCCCCCAAATCCAGCCCTCCAAACCCCATCTGAACCATTGATTTCTCTTCCCTTGGAGCTCTAGAACCTAGTGGTGGAAGAAGAAGATCAAGATCCAAGGTGGGTACTTATTTAGGACTAGATCTTGCTTTTCTTTCTTAGATCTGTCTTTTATTGCTTAGGATCATGTAGGACCCACCAATCAATGGTGGAGATCCTACTTGACCATTTGGATGTGGCTAATGACCCATCCTTGATGCATGCATGATCCATGATGGAGCCATTTTCCACGGACCCCATCATGATGTTTTATTTGAATCCATGCTATTGATGGGTCATCTAGACCCTTGAGTTGTGGTGGGGATGGCATCCCCATCTTAGATTCTTTCATGTAGGGCCATGCAATGCATGAGACCCACATAATAATCATGATGTATGGTTTAGATCTTTTGAGGGGCCCATAGTGGCAGGGTCCCCTCCCTTTGGCTGGTCTCTCTCTCTCTCTCTCTCTCTCTCTCTCTCTCTCTTTTGATCCTTGTATGATGGCCCACCTAATGCATGTTGCTGTCCATACATGGGATGACCACATATCCATATTTTTGGGACACCTTGCTGCCCATTTTCGGGCCAATCTAGATGAAGGAAAACACATAGATCAGCCTGATTTTCTGGATGGGTGGCCCACCCCCTTGGACCCCTTGCATGATGTATATGTTTCATCTGTGCCGACCATTCGTGGGACCCACCTTGCTGACGTCTAGCCCCTGGACGAAGGATAACACAAATATCAGCTTTGATGCAAAGCTATGGTGGGCCACACGTGTGGACCCACCATGAATGTATGTATTCTATACCCTCGCAGTTCGTCCGTTTGATGGACGTGGGACCCACCCCACACGTGCTGCACGTGTGGGGGTGGGGTCCACCTTGATATATGTATTTTACATCGGGCTAGACGGTGGGACCCACTCCAATGTATGTGTTTTACATCCACGATGTTCGTCCATTTATTGGATGTGGAAACACCCCACACGTGCTGCACATGTGAGGGTGGGGCCCACCTTGTAGTATGTGTTGTATCCTCACCGTCCAGCAGAGCTGGAACGGTGGGACTATATGCTTTACACACTCCATCCGACCGTGGACCCCCCCCCCCCCCCATGATGTATGTGTGATATCCACACCGCCCACTGCCTGGACGTGTCTCCCACCTTGGTGATATGTGTTGTATCCGCACTGTCCAGTCCCTAGACGATGGGAGCAGCATGATGTATGCGTTGTATATCCAGCTGGTGGGGCCCACTTTGTGATGCAATAGGCCCTACCTTGATGTATGTATTGTAAGCACGCGACCCATCTATTTTTATGGACCATAGGGTTGATCTGTGGAACCCCACCTTGATGTGTGTGTTGTAAGTGCACTGTCCACCTGATTTTTTGGACCATAGGGGCTAACTTATAAGGCCCACCTTGGTGTATATGATATGCATGATGCCCATCCATTTTTGTTGAATCATGGGTTGCCCCTTAAGGCCCACTATGATGTATATGAGGCCCATATGATGAGGCCCAATGTGATACATATAAGGCCCATGTGATGAGGCCCAATATGATGTGTGTGAGGCCCAATGTGATGTATATGAAGCCCATGTGATGAGGCCCAATGTGATGTATATGAGGCCCATGAGATGAGGCCCAATGTGATGTATGTGAGGCTGAGATGAAGCCCATGTGATGTATGTGAGGCCCAATATGATGTATATGAGGCTCTTGTGTGAGGCCTATTATGGTGCATATGAGGCCTATGAGATAAGGCCCAATTGTGATGTGTGATTCCACCATGATATGCATATATGATAGTGTTTATGATGCCCATCCATCTCCTAGCTAGCATAAGGACCTTGGGCCCCCATTATAGGATAGATTCTAGCGGGCCATGCCTTGGGAGCAATGATGGTTAAATGTCCATATTATAAGAGCAATGGTAGTTAAATGCCCACATTGTAATTTCCCTAAGGTCCATTGTTAGGCCCATTCTCATCTCCCCTTAGTAGGCTAACCCAAATTGATGGGCCCCCACTATTATTAGTATGATTCATCTTACCTTATTGGGCTATCCCAATTCATTGGGCCCCCATTGATATTAACATGACCCACCGCATTGGGCTTAACACAAACTATTGGGCCCCCGTTGATGCTAATAGAAGTACCCAAAACTGAAAGCCCACTCTTTGTTCTTAGGCCCATGAGTAGGCCATTTATACCCATCCTTGTTATGAGGAGGATGCATCATCACCCCTTACTATAGATGGAAGGATCTGTGGTATCAGATTTGGTATATCCACTGTTAAGGACCGATCTTCATGTATAGATTAGATCTGCCGTCCTTCTATGGACTCCGCCTTATATATAGGCCAATTATCGATTTTGACTATGAGTAAGTGTTAGCATAGTATCACGATACATGCCCATACGCATCATCTGCATGCTTGTTGTGAGGAGTGATTGATCATAACATTATGCCATTGGACAGATTGCTTATGGAACTCCTTGATAGGCGGAGTTGTCCTTCATGAGCGCACGGTACGCACAGGATTGATGCATGACTGGATTGTATGACTCATGCATCTTGCATTGTGTGATATGGTTACTGTGTACCCTAGCGACATCAGGGTTATGACCTCCACAAGCATATCGTGGATGACAGGATTGGATACCTGAAATACTTAATTCTAAGCACTAGGGCACAATGATGTCCTTAGGTAAAAGTCCCCAAACCCTTATGGTACCAGGAGAATGCTCCAACATGGAGACCGAGTGGATGTATGAGCGCATAAGGGCCGTATACCAGTAGGCCGCATCTCCCACTGTGTCATGGTCGGTTGGAAGGGGTGTGACCTTACCCGCCTGAATGAGGGGGCAATGTCTAGGTTGAGTTTGACCAGCTTAAGGAATGGGTCCGTTATCGACGAGCTGGGCCCAAAATTGGCAAACTACTTACCTAGTTGTATGCTCGGATTGGGGCGACAAGCTGGCGTAGACTGTACTAGACCCCGATGATTATCCAGAGTAAGAACTGTACTAATATATGATGCTCCAGAGATGAGCTAGATTGATATGTGGATTCAGATGAGGATTGGTGTGCTTGAGCTGCACCTTGTATATGACATTGGCCATGTAGGCCTTGCATTGCATCATAGCCTTGATATGGCCGATAGCATTCATGCCTTGCATCGTATAGCCTTGATACGACTGATAGTATTCATGGACTTGCCAACATTTTCCACATTACTCTGATATTACATTCTGAGCACACTTATATTGTGCACACACTTACACCACCTTCTAAGCTTTTTATAAGCTTATGCATGATAGATGCGTGTAGGTGACGCAAGGACATAGTCATAGCTGAGCAGAGGCAGGAGCGTGCGGCTGAGCTTCCAGAGTTGCCTTTTGATATCTCTATATTGTATTGCCTTTTGTACCTTGTACTCAAAAGATTTTGATCATAGTGGACATGTGGTGATGTTGTTGGTTGTTGTTTATGAGTTATGCTAACGGTTATGATTATTATGAAACAAATTCATGTTGAAAATCCTCCTTGTAGGATCCCAGGATCGGAATCTAGTATATGGGTGGCGGGAGCCTAGAATGGGGTACTACAGATGCTGTCGGCGCTGGATTCGGCGATCGAAAATTTTGTGAGTCTGGTCTCCGAGTTTGGGGCGTGACAACAATAGGTTGCAGAGCGTCTACGAAGCCATTCTTCTTCTTTAATATTTTAGTTCTAGTTTATTTTTATGTTTTTATTTGAGTTTAGTTCAAGTATGACAATGGTTGGCTAAATCTCTTACCTAGGGTTAAGAGGTGAAGCTTGTTGTTATTTTTAATGTTCTAGTTTGCTTTGATTCAAGTTTTATGGTTTGAATGTTGAATAATTCATTAATTTTAGTTTGAATAAAGATTTGGTTTTAGTTTACTTTGATCCATTGTCGACTTTAGGCACTTTAGATGCTTAGAAAGGCTAAGATTATTTTCTTATCTATTTTGCAAGAGATTGATCTATAAAATTCATGGATTTATCATATACTATGGATATAATAGATACTTTGGATTCCTTACGATCAATAACTTGGTGCTTCATGTAGGACTGAATCAATTGAAGTTCAAATCTATTTTAGTCTATGAATTTTTAATTAACCACACTATTATTAATCTGGATAGGTTAAGATTTTGATTCCAGTTCTGTTATATAATTGAATCAAGTGAATTAGGCATTAAGAATGGTTAGAACTTAATCCTTGGCATTCTACTGTTTAATTTTATTGATTTTCTCTCTACAACATTTAGATTTTCATTATTGCTTTATTTTAATTTGAATTCCATAGTTAGTTCTAGTTTTAGTCTAGTTCTAAAGTGCTTTGAGAACATACCAATATAAGTCCCTAAGGATTCGATCTTGGTCTTACTGAATTAAAACTATATCGTAGCTATGCACTGTCATCCTTCTATATCGATCACATTTTTGGCACTCTTGCTTGGGACTTCGGCTGCATTTAAAAAAAAAAACTTCTTTAGAGTTAGATTTTGTTTAGGATAAGGAGTAGTTTTCTCCGCGTTTTTAGGTTAGGGTTTTCTAAAAAATTTAGATATTAACACTATTTTCCTGTTTTACAGAATCTAACTTAGAATTGTCAATTGGGTACTATCCTTCCAACACTATTGCTTTAGATTATTTTTGAATTTTTCTTTTACTGTAAAAGTTTTAATTATTTTAGAAGTAGTAGGTTTAGAATTAGGTTTGAGTGGTTAATGCCCAAGTGGGTTCGTGATCACACTTTTCATCTTTTAAGTGAGGGAGAACTAGTTGAAGGATTGCTTATCTGCCACTATGTTAGAAAATACTTGAGATCATGTGAATTGGCCGATAACATAGCTGAGAATTAACTCAATCGACGAGTTAAAGAAAAAACACAACAAGATGAGAATAATGTGCACAATAGTCCAATAGTTATAACTTTATGTGACTATTTACAACCAGCTAGGATGAGCACCCATTCCTACATAATTTTTCCACATAATGATGGAAATGTGGATTTTAAATCGAGATTGATTCAACTACTTCCAGAATTCTGTGGACTTGACTATGAAAGTACTGTAATATCCTGAATTTTCGCGGCCAGAGTTTATACTCGTGCCTGAGAAAAATGGGTGTTAATAATGTATAAATTGGATGCTTTAAAAATCACAATATATATATATATATATATATATATATATATATATATATATATATATATATATATATATATATATATATATATATATATATTCGTTTAGATCACATCCAATTACATTCATGAAGGTAACCATTCACGAAAATAAAATTGACTGTATTTATTATTTCATTTGGGTAAAGAAATTTAATAAATTATCAAATGCCTTCTCAACAAAGAGGAGAGTGGCAATGACCAACTTAACAAAGAGGAGAGTGACAATGGCCAACCCGATAAAGAGAAGAGTAGCAAGGGCTAATTTAACAAAATTAGTAAAGGTAAGGGTAAGGCTTGTATCCATCGTCCCAAAAAAAGTGAAAATCACCTGTGATTAACATCATACCATAATTCCCAAAGGGTAAATAATTGTTGATTGTAAATTAAACAATTGCAAAGAGAAAATCAGAGTAGCATGAAAGTAAAACATGTAAAAGGGTCAGATAAATCATATCAACTTAAATCAAGGTAAATTTAAAGGAATCCCTCACATAAATTCAAAAAGATTATGCATAATTAACATCACACCTTAACCATAATTTCCAAAGGATAAATAATTAATGGGGGTAAATTAAATATTTACAGGGAGGATAAATGAACTTGATCTCAATTAACGGTGCACACAAAATGATCAGGGCTTAATTTGGGAGAAATGTGTAGTCAGGATAAGCAAATAGTTGAATAAAATTTAGTGGTTAATCGATGGTGGAAAAGGCCTAGATCTAAAATATCACTTTTTGCATCAAAAGGAAGGAACTGGCTTCAACGTTCAATGGTGTAGGATCATAGATCATGGTCTAAATTTTGTATAACCTCGTAGTCATATTAGGCCAGAGTGTGGTTGTTGTGGGTCAAATATTGCATATTAGACCCTAGTTATTGCTTGGATTTACGAATATGATACCGTTTAATGGTCCGCTTTAATCATGTTTGTAATGCAGAGTGTATTTACAAGCGTGGACTGAAAAGGAAGCTTAAAGCATAGATTTAACACTCTGATGACACTAAAGGCAAGGGACGGACTTCGTGGGACCAAGATCAAGGATTTACACGCCAGAGATTCAAGGAAATTGAGAAACTGAAGCTCAAGTGGCCTAAAAGTCAGCCAGAATGTAAGATCACAAGGTTTCCACCATCCGTTCAGCTCGAAAATTCATACATGGACTGAGGACCATAAATTAACCGTACACATCGAAATTCAGCCGTTGGATCCTTGTGGAAACGTCCCAACAGTCAAATCAGCCCACAAAACATCGATCTGGGGCCCACCTGATATCTGGACATGCTTCAATTCTGGTCTCAACCGTTTAAATTAGATGGCATAACAGATGGTCGGAGCGGATATCTCATATACTTCAATTTGGGACCCACCTTACATGGTGTGTGTGCACAGCATACGTGCATTGGATGAGCACCAAATCAGAGGAATCAGTCTCCAGGGATTTGACCGACTCTTTCTGAGAAGGATTTGAATCCTTCTCGCCCGCTGCTGTGGATGCTCATAACAGAGCTTGTGGCTCTTTCTTGTGGGCCACCACCATGATTCGACGGACCAATCCGGACCGTCCATAAGACTTGCACGGCCCCTCTCACTCAAGCCTAGGTGGAGGAGTTTCAAAAGAAGATCAAATATTGGATCTCAGCCGTCCAAACGTAGGACAGACGGTGAGAAGATTTGGTACAATGGGCCACGCCAAACTTGAAACAAACCCACCTCTCCTGACTGGTTTTTCGATTGGAACACTACCAAAAAATCGAGTAATGGCTATGGAAGTTGAAAGCTTTTAGCTACGGACTTAATCCGTAGCAAAATAGCTACGGATTTAATCCGTAGCTATAGCCTAGGTTCTCTGTAGCTAAAACGTACCTCTCAACCTAAAGCATATATGGTGCTTAGGGGGATCCATGAGGTCCATTGGAATATATGTATTTGATCTAAGCCCTCCAAAAATTCGGATATATAATTTTATTGCATGAGCCCAAAAATTATGTGGATTGAATATCTAGGTGGACCACACCATAAGAAATAATATAAATTAAATGTTTACTGTTAGTTTGTTGTGTGGTCACCTTAAAGATTTGATCTAAATAAATTTTTTATCATCCTTAAAATAATAATTTAAATTTATTGGATGGAGTGGATATATGAAATACATCACAGTGGGCCCCACGTAACTAAAATTTTAAAACAGCTCAGGGCCGTCCGTCACGCGCCCGTCCAAAACCCTGTCTCCCTCCAAAACGAAAACCCATCTCCATTTTCTCCCGCCCTCCAAAACCGAAACCCGTTCTCCATCTCTGTCTCCATCTCTCTCTCTCTCTCTCTCTCTCTCTCTCTCTCGCACTCAGTCTCTCTCGTTCCCTTGCCCTCTCTTCATCTCTCGATCTCCCTCACCCTCTCTCCCTGTCTCAAGGCCGCATTCCGCATCTCCCGAAACCCATTTCGCTGCATGAAGTAGAAGAAGAAGAAGCATCGTACGGTTAGTTTATTTCTTTTTTCCTCTTTATCTCTTTCTCAAATCTTTCAGAGGTTCAATCCGCATTCCCCTCTCTCTGTTTCTGAAATGTAAGGGTCGTTTGGCCGGTCGGATTGGAAGGGATTGGATGTTATTGGAAGGGATTGAAAGGATTTGCCCCTCTCTGTTTCTGAAATCTAAGGGCCGTTTGGCCGGTCGGATTGGAAGGGATTGGATGTTATTGGAAGGGATTGGAAGTTAAATCCTGGGATTGGTCGGGCGTGCCAAACAGAGTCGGTGATCAGATCCCAATGCCTGAGACGCGTTTGGCTCGAGGGATTGGAAGGGATGGGAAGGTTTAATCCCAGTATTGGCCGGGTGTGCCAAACAGACTGGATATATCAATCCAGGGATATAGCAATCCCATGTATCTGAAGACAATCCACTGACAACACCATCAATACCTAGAAATCCAGGCCATCCACCATAATACCATTCAATCCCTTTCAATCCACCCAGCCAAACGGGGGAACGGACTGGCTACTCCCCCTGACACCAGCCAATGGCTGGTGGTCGGTGCTCTGTGGGCCCCACCATGATGTATGTGTTTCATCCATGCCGTCCATCTATTTTTACAGATAATTGTAAAATATGAGACCAAAAATGAGATATATCCAAATCTCAAGTGGACCACATTACAGGAAACAGTGTTGAATGAGCGTCGACCATTAAAAAATTTTTGGTGGCCATAAAAGTTTTGGATCAAGCTGATTTTTATTTTTTCCCTTCATCTAGGTGACCAAATCAACAGATTGGATGTCAAATAAACAGTACAGTGGGCCTTAGGAGGATTTTAATGGTGGATATCCAATCAGTATTGTTTTCATGGGGTGTGGACCACTTGAGATTTATATCCTTCTAATTTTTTGGATAATACCATAGAATGATCTTTAAAAATGGATAAACGGAATGGATGAAAAACATACATCATGGTAGGGCCCACAGAGCACAGACCGCCAGCCACGGGGCTGGTGGCAGGGGGAGTAGCCAATTCGTTCCCGCCAAACGGGCCCTAAAAATGCTTTGTGGGCTCCACCATAATATGTGTATGCAGGCCATTCATTTTTTCAACTTCATTTTAGGGCCAAATCTCAGGTGGACCACACCATAGGAAACTGTGGTGATTGAATGCCCACCATTAGGGCCTGTTTGGCCGGGCAGATTTGATGGATTTGGATGGTATTAGAGTAGATTGTACAAATTTCAAGGTAATGATAGTTGCGTCAATAGATTGGTGCAAGATCTATGGGATTGCTATATCCCGGGATTGCTATTTCTGGTCTGTTTGGGACGCCTGGCCAATCCCGGGATTAAACTTTCCAATCCCTTTTAATCCCTTGAACCAAACACGTCCCAAGAAATTTTAAAGGGATTAGGGTGGATTGGATGGGATTTAAAGGTAATGATGGTGATGTCAGTGGATTGTCTTAAGATCCATGGGATTGCTATATCATGAGATCAGGATCCTGCGTCTGTTTGAATTTCTATGTTTTTTTTTTTATTATTTTTTTTTACAATGTCTTTTATGTTACTGGCATAGGCATTCATATATATATTGAGAAATATGATTGAAGTGTTAGACTAGCATGTGCATTTACACCATTTTCTTAAATGTTGGTGACTCATCCACCACACGTGTCATAAAACATGTTAATCCACTGCATTGCATTCATCAGGAATCAAGCTTGGGGGTAAACATTTTTGGCTTTTATTCGAAAAATCAAGCTGTTCTAACTCCTAGTCTGGCCACTTATAAAATTGTACCTAAAAATTGTAAATATACATCATATGGTCCACTTCAGTCTCGGAATAATACAATTTTTGGGTAGTTTTTTTCATCATGATGAGCCAATACTATATGAATGGATTGGATGCACAGGAAACAGTGGTAATTCACCATTAAAACTTAATGTGGGTTGAAGAAATTTTGGATAGAGCTGATATTTATGTGGTTTCTTCATCCTAGGTCTTTGTAAGCATTCCATTGCCCTTGTGTGGTGAAGTCTTTAACTGGTACGATCCATCATTTAGCTTGATATATTAGAATTGCATGCGAGACTTTTCATCTATGCAAGTGGTTTAATATTTTACTTATTAATTACATTATTAATTATTGTAAAAATACAATGATGGCAAACTCCTTAATACATTGTATTTGGTAGATAATATCTGTATGGGTCCAATCATCTGATAGCACTTCCTTCATTTTCAACTTTTGAGGAGGATGGTGCATTAGGTTAATTTCTAACTTTAATTTTTGGTAAGGTGTAGGTTGAAAATGGACCCATTGGTTAATCGAGATTTGGCTGTAATGAATAGGGAGTGGATGACACTAAGTTTCCCTGACCTACGTTTTCTTTCTGGAATCAGAAGTTTTTCAAAGTTTGCACAAGAAAACCTTCCTGGTAGAGAATTTGTTCCTTGTCCATGCACCATTTGCAGATGTGCACGTTTTCTGGTTTCTTATGATGATATGGAAATACATGTAATGAAAAATGGATTCGACCCAAACTATAGGGTTTGGAACATGCATGGGGAACATGTATCACCTAAGTGTACTGTACGTGAATCAAGTTCCCAACACTACCATAGTGTCTCAAACTTAAATGAGGTTCACAACGCGATCGTTTAAGAACTTGGTGGTAATAACCTAGATGAAGTTGTACAGGATGAGCCCAACGTGACCCCTATAGTTGAAGGCGTCTTCGGAGAAAATGAAACTAATGAGTTTGAAGCAAATCTACGAGACGCAATGACTGAGCTATACCCTGGGGCCCAAGATTTCACCGTACTGACTTTCATTGTACAGCTTTTCAAATTAAAGGTGAATCATGGATGGAGTGAAAAAAGCTTTACAGAGCTCCTTCAACTACTAAAGAAGGTGTTACCTTCCGGTAATAAGGCCCCAACTAATACCTACCAAGCGAAGAAGATCATTACAAAGTTGGGTCTTGATTATGTGAAAATCCATGCTTGTCCAAATGACTGCATCTTATACTGGAGAGAGAACGAGATGAAAACCATTTGTCCAAATTGTAAAACTTCTAGGTACAAGACTGAAATGGGTTATGAGAAAAAAGGATCTACAATACCTAGGAAGGTGTTAAGGTATTTTTCATTAACACCAATGCTACAAAGAATGTTCAGTGTGCCATGGTTGGCGAAAGAAATGTCTTGGCACTCAACCAGAAAATTTCAACATGAAAAGATGGAGCATCCGGCTGATTCTATTGCATGGAAGAATCTTGATGACAAGTATACAGATTTTTCAGCTGAGCCTCGCAATGTTCGACTGGGTTTGGCTACAGATGGGTTTAACCCGTTCGACACTTTCAGTATGTCGCATAGTTCATGGCCCGTTATGTGTGTGACGTACAACCTTCCACCAAAGCTTTGCATGAAACCTCAGTTTACTATGTTGACTTTGCTCATTGAGGGACCGCGACAACCGGGAAAGGATATTGATGTTTATTTACAACCATTGATTGATGAACTGCAAAAGTTATGGCGAGAAGGGGTCACGACGTTCAATGCATACCATGAAAACAAATTCAACATGCGTGCTGTTCTGCTTTGGACAATTCATAACTTTCCAGCAAATGGCAACGTTTCTGGTTGTAGGACAAAGGGTAAGTATGGTTGTCCTGTATGTGGTCCTAACACAGATTCTTTGCGACTCCAATATGGAAAAAAACATGTTTATATGGGCCACAGACGATGGTTGCCAATGTCAGAACAGGCTAGGAAGGACACAAGTGCTGGCATGTTCAACAAGAAGGTGGAGATACGACGTCAACCGATCCGTCTGGATGGGATTGAGGTTAAAAGACAAACCGCGAACTTGAATATGTAGTGGGGGAAGACTAGGAAGAGTAATATAAGGGGTATTGATGGAGGCCGACAAGAGCTAGCGGATGATGTTGAATCACCATGGTTATTCAAACGGTCTATATTATTTGATCTGGAGTATTGGAAAGATATTCCCGTGCGTCACAACCTTGATGTCATGCATATTGAGAAAAATATATGTGAAATCCTTGTTGCCTTGATGTTGAACACGCCTGGCAAAACCAAGGATGATGCTAATGCACGCAGGGACCTGAAACAATTGGGAATTAAGAAGCGTCTATGGCTGAAAAAGAACAATGGCAAGGTGATTCAGAAACAAAGTCCTTTCTGTTTAAGAAAAGAAGAGAAAACTTTTCATCCAGACTTTGCATGAGCTGCGTGTTCTAATCGGTTTTAGTGCGAATTGGAGGACCATCGTAAAGGAAGATTGTGTGGATTTAAAGGGAATGAAGTCTCATTCTTACCATGTGTTGATGCAACATCTGCTCCCAGTTCTCATCCAGCATGCATTCAGGGATAGAAAGGTCATTCGTCCTATAATTACAAACTTTTGTACCTTCTTTAATGCCTTGTGCTCGACAACCGTAGACCTTCAAACACTCCTTACTCTCGAGAGAGGCATTGCTAGGACGTTATGTCAGCTTGAGACTATATGCCCGCCATCGATATTTGTCATTATGACGCATTTGTCGATCCATTTGGCTTACAAGGCTCGCATATGTGGTCCTGTATACTATCGATGGATGTATCCATTCGAAAGGTACGTTGTGAGCTTAATAAGAATAAATCGGCTTAACATCTACATTTGCATGTATATATAATGTATCATTAACTTTGTCAGGTTCATGAAGACATTCAAGGCCTATGTCCGTAACACGACACGACCTGAGGGTTGTATTGCAAAGCAGTACATCCAAAAGGAGAGTTATATTCTGCAACCAATATAAAGGAAAACAGAAAATAAGCCTACTGAAAAAGCTGGAAAAACGGTTTAACAGAGTCATTCCAGGACTACGTAAGTTGGAAGATATCGTTGATAATGACTCTAATGATGACGATGTTGGTCCAGTAGGTTCGGGTCAAAGTGTTATCCTAGCGGGTATCGAGTACGAACAAGCTCGTAGATGGGTACTAAAGAGTCATCCCAGCTACGACGAGTGGGAATGGTATGTATAATAAGCTCATATATATATGTATATATATATATCTTCCTTACTTTATGCGATTTCAATGTAACAATGTTATCAAATATCGCGCAGGAAGCACAAAGATTTCTTGCAGCGATGCTATAAGAGGATCAACAGGGTGCCTAGCGAGGACGAATTCATATCTTGGTTGAAGAGGCAACCAGAGTTCATTGAATCTGACGATAATGAATTTAAAGATGTTGTGAGAGGACCTTTAGCTTTTTCTATGCAATACAATAAATATTGTATTAATGGTTTCCTCTTTGTCACTAAGGACTATGAGGAGAATAAAACGAACCAAAACAGTGGGGTTAGGACAGAGGGTATGACAACCTTTCGATCAAGTGCTAAGGATATCAATATAGTAGATGAAAATCAACCTTACTACGGAGTCCTTCGTAGAATTATCCAATTGGAGTACCGAACAGGGTACAAGCCCGTCCTATTTAAGTGTGATTGGGTGAAAGTGACACATCATGGTGTTTCTTTTGATGCAGAAGCGAATTTGAGATTAGTAAATTTGGCTAGTCTTTACAGTTCAGACAAAGTCGGTGACGAGCCCTTCATTCTTGCAGAGCATGCCACGCAAGTTTTCTACTCCAGAGATCCAAAAAATCCTGACTGGCATGTGGTCTTGGAGGTTTTCAAAAATTTTTTTATCGAAGAAGAGACGTGCGTTCTATCGGAACGATTAAAGGCTGTAAGTAATGCCGATGCAGGACTTGATCTCACCTCATTAGCAATGGTTGATGAGTTGATATTCAATGAATCTGAAGATGTCAGTGTTGTGGTCGAGAAAACAAAGAAAAGAAAACGATCGAAGAGAATCTACTGATTTGTTTGTATTTTCTAAGCATGTAACAGAATGATATTTATTGGAGGAAGTCTAAACAAGGTTTGGATAATATAGTGAATTTTTTGTACTTTATCTGTGATCTAAATTATTTCTTAACTATTAGCTTTTTTTTAATAAAAATCTTTTCTTATCTTTTCATATTAGGGAAGAAATAGGCACATGGATTCACAACCAGAGGTATTGGGTGCGCAGGTGCTTGGGAGTACAGATTCAAGCAATACCAAAGGTAATAAGATACTTCTCCTTAATTATATATGTAAATTTTCTTTTCCTTATATATTGGCAGTAATCAATGATGTGTATATATAACTGTGATTCTTTTTTATGTAATTGTGTCAGCTTCTTCTTCATCTAAAAAAAGAGGCATTACTAGGGGGGTCTCTTTACTTGTGCCACCTGATAGGAAAAAAGTCCTAAAGACGAATGAATTCGGGCAACCGAATGAGGACTGTTCCGATCACAGAGACTTTGCATCGCATGTCGGTGTCCTCACCCGTTCTCATATCCCGATCATATACCCGGACTTTCGCCAAGTGCCTCATGAACAAATTCATATGGTCACAGAAAGATTGTCACAGTTTTATGAGTTTGAGGGTTAAAGTTGGGCTGCAAGTCTTGATTACGTTAGAAAACACATCAATGAAGCGTGGAGGAATTACAAGAGAAGATTGACTGCAAAATATATTACAAATAAGAATCTTATTACTGTAAGAGATGGTCCTGCCCCCCCCAGGTATCCCTATGGAGGATTGGAAGGCCTTCGTGGATCAACGTACCACCGAGGAATTCAAGAGGGTAAGCGCAAGGAATAAAGTCAATCGGGCCAAGCTAAAAGGACTTGCGTGTCTTGGGAGGCACAGCATGGCTGTTACTCGCCATAAGATGGTATGTATTTAAAAATAGATATTATAGTTTAAAATTGAATTTAAATTTGAATTATCATTCATCTAAATCTATTAATGATGTGTATTTCAATGATATATAATGTACCAAAGGCGATGGAGAAGAATCTTACCTCTGATGTCGAGATAGGTAGATGTGAAGTCTTCTTAAGAGCCCATACAAGAAAGGACAAAGTTGTCCAATATCCTGACCTTGCTGTAAGTGTATCCCTCGTACCACTAACTAGTACCCTTGTGAAAAGCCTAAGTATAACTTTGAATTATATTGCATTCATTTGTATTTTTTCACAGGAAAAACTAGATGAGCTCTATAGTAGCAATCCTGCTTTTAGGATGACCGGCATGGATAATGCCCTTACAGAGGTACTAATAAAATTTAAAAATTAGTAGAGTTTTATGGTAATTATGAATATCCTAATAACTTAATTTACAATATTTTACAGTTGGTTGGGTCTGACAATAGAGGGCGAATGCGGGGTCTAGGTTGCTCAATAAGCAAGGTCGGACTGAAGAAGTCAGCCCCTGCTCGTTCAAAGGTAGAGAATGTGACAAAAGAAAAAGAGAGCGTAACTCAAGAGTTATCTCAAGTGAAGAAAAAATTGGATGGTATGACCCAAGATATAGTTGAGATGAAGAAAACATTGGTTGATATGCAGAAAGATAGACAGTATACTCAAAATCTCTCATCACCAACAGTCGCTAAATCTACTCAGGCGTCGTCGGTATGCAAGTATAAATTTTTTACTATAATGAGCTTACAATTATATTATAAACGCTAACAATACCAATGCCATTTTATGTGTAAATGTAGCCGGATATTATAAATATCGGTAAGAGATGCGACTTGCTTGGTTTTGGAAAACGTGGTGTAGTTGCTCGTGGTGAAGTACATGAAGTTAATCCAAATGCAACTGTCCATTGCGAGCCGTTGGAGGATGGAGCTTTTGTTGTTGTCCTGACTGAGGTTATACAACCTCACGCTCCTTTGTGGAAAGAAGATGGGTTCGCATTTACACTTGGAGAGGCCGGTCCAGGATCATTTGTGCAATGGGGGAAAGAGGCTTTGAGAATTCAATAATTTGAACAAATTTGGTACTATATAATTGAACATGTGTTGTGTGCATTTTGAACTAATTTTAAACTTGTTGTGTGCATTTTGAACTAATTTTGAACTTGTTGTGTGCATTTTGAACTAATTTTGAACTAATTTGGCACTTGTTTTTTTTTATTTCTTTTAATATTGAATGAATTTTGTACTCTATATTTGAATGTATTTATAGTCTTAGGCTCCATTTGGTCATCACATTAATATTTATAAAAATATTTTTTTTTGAAAACCAAATGGAGCCTAAGCTCTTTTTTAACTCCGCCAATGCAACTCCTTGCATTGCCGGTCCCAAGCCCGGGTAAAGGAGGAGGGAGAAGGGCTTTAGAATGAATCGTCAACTATGGAGGAGATCTTGAAAATGCAGTGAGTATCTCTGGTTTTATATTTTTACTTGTACATTCCTATATTGATTACTCAAGCATGACGGTTATGCGCATTCTTTCAGGTGGATGTTGCATGTGGGAGGGTTGGAGCTGCATATTTCAGATTCAAACATCTAGTACGTCTCTTGTCAAGAATGCACATGTGTAGTTCATTAAACAGTACATTATGTGATATCGTGTGCATGATATCTATGTTGTAATTTCCCTCATGTATTTTGCTTAAAATCCATGTTTATGCATGATTCTCATGCATTGACATGGATTTGAGCTAAAACAGATCGAAATGGAAAATTTGAGAAAACAGGGGAGATTTTCTTTTATAAAGTAAGTATTTGGGACCAAGTGGTTACGTATTTGTTCCATTAAATTTGTTTGAAATTAATGGAGCAGACCCGGATGTGCGTCGGAGCTATCCGGATGAGCGGGGGTCCCTGGAAGGTGGGAACCGCTGTTATGACCATGATGAAGCTGTCCATTTCCTATGGACAGCATTGGAGGGGCTTGACCATTTGGACAGGCCGTGTTTATGTATTTGATCGAAATTAATGGAGCAGACCCGGATGTGCGTCGGAGCTATTCAGAAGAGCGGGGTTCCCGGGAAAGAGGGAACCGCTATTATGACCATGATGAAGCTGTCCATTTTTTATGGACAGCATTAGAAGGGCCTGGCATTTGTGTCGGATGGCCGTGTTTATATCTGTATTTGCTTTGCAGGGACCATACCCTTAACCTAAACCAAAACCTATGACCTAAAACCTTAACCTATAACTTAAACCTCAACCTTAACCTAAACCTAAACCTTAACTTAAAACCTAAAACCTAAACCTAAACCCAAAACCTAAACCTAAACCTTAACATATTCTCAATTCCCTAAACCTATATCTTATAACCTAAACGCAAACCTAAACCTAAACCTTAACATATACCTATAACCTTAACCTAAACCAAAACCTATGACCTAAAACCTTAACCTATAACCTAAACCTCAACATTAACTTAAACCTAAACCTCAACCTAAACATATAACCTTAACCTAAAACCTAAACCTAAACCTAAACCTATAACCTAAATGTATTCTTAAATCCCTAAACTTAAACCTACACCTAATCCTAATCTTAACTCCCTAACCTAAACCTATACCTAAACTTGAAAACCCAAACATAAACCCGATCCCGAACCAAAACCTGATTTCCTAAACCTAAACTTTAACCTATTCTCAATTCCCTAAAACTATATCTTATAACCTAAACTTAATCAAATCCCAAAACCTAAACCTTAACTTATACCTAAAACCTATAACCTAAACAAAAACCCATGACCTAAAACCTTAACCTATAACCTAAACCTCAACCTTAACTTAAACCTAAACCTTAACCTAAACATATAACCTTAACCTAAAACCTAAAACCTAAACCTAAACCTATAACCTAAATGTATTCTCAATTCCATAAACTTAAACCTACACCTAATCCTAATCTTAACTCCCTAACCTAAACCTATACCTAAACTTGAAAATCCAAACATAAACACGATCCCGAACCCAAACTCGATTTCCTAAACCTAAACCTTAACCTATTCTCAATTCCATAAACCTATATCTTATAACCTAAACTTAATCAAATCCCAAAACCTAAACCTTAACTTATACCTATAACCTATAACCAAAACCAAAACCCATGACATAAAACCTTAACCTATAACCTAAACCTCAACCTTAACTTAAACCTAAACCTTAACCTAAACTTATAACCTTAACCTAAAACCTAAAACCTAAACCTAAACCTATAACCTAAATGTATTCTCAAATCCCTAAACTTAAACCTACACCTAATCCTAATCTTAACTCCCTAACCTAAACCTATACCTAAGCTTGAAAACCCAAACATAAACCCGATCCCGAACCCAAACCCGATTTCCTAAACCTAAACCTTAACCTATTCTCAATTCCCTAAACCTATATCTTATAACCTAAACTTAATCAAATCCCAAAACCTAAACCTTAACTTATACCTATAACCTATAACCTAAACTAAAACCCATGACCTAAAACCTTAACCTATAACCTAAACCTCAACCTTAACTTAAACCTAAACCTTAACCTAAACTTATAACCTTAAGCTAAAACCTAAAACCTAAACCTAAACCTATAACCTAAATGTATTCTCAATTCCTTAAACTTAAACCTACACCTAATCCTAATCTTAACTCCCTAACCTAAACCTATACCTAAACTTGAAAACCCAAACATAAACACGATCCCGAACCCAAACCCGATTTCCTAAACCTAAACCTTAACCTATTCTCAATTCCATAAACCTATATCTTATAACCTAAACTTAATCAAATTCCAAAACCTAAACCTTAATTTATACTTATAACCTATAACCAAAACCAAAACTAAACCTATACCAACCTAATTCTAAACCTATAACCTAAACCTCAATTCCTAAACTTAAACCTAAACCTTAACCTAAACATAATCCAACCTTAACCTAAAACCTAAAACCTAAACCTAAACAAAAACCCAAACTACACAACACTATAACAACTACAAACTAAAACAAACAACAACACAATATCAATAACCACATACCACAACCAATAAACCAAAACCACCAACCTTCAACAATTACTATCAACTACAATAAACAAACAACTATTACACAAACAAACCAAACTACACAACACTATAACAACTACAAACTACAAACAAACAACAAACCTATAACCTAAATGTATTCTCAAATCCCTAAACTTAAACCTACACCTAATCCTAATCTTAACTCCCTAACCTAAACCTATACCTAAACTTGAAAACCCAAACATAAACCCGATCCCGAACCCAAACCCGATTTCCTAAACCTAAACCTTAACCTATTCTCAATTCCCTAAACCTATATCTTATAACCTAAACTTAATCAAATCCCAAAACCTAAACCTTAACTTATACCTATAACCTATAACCTAAACTAAAACCCATGACCTAAAACCTTAACCTATAACCTAAACCTCAACCTTAACTTAAACCTAAACCTTAACCTAAACATATAACCTTAACCTAAAACCTAAAACCTAAACCTAAACCTATAACCTAAATGTATTCTCAAATCCCTAAACTTAAACCTACACCTAATCCTAATCTTAACTCCCTAACCTAAACCTATACCTAAACTTGAAAACCCAAACATAAACCCGATCCCGAACCCAAACCCGATATCCTAAACCTAAACCTTAACCTATTCTCAATTCCCTAAACCTATATCTTATAACCTAAACTTAATCAAATCCCAAAACCTAAACCTTAACTTATACCTATAACCTATAACCTAAACTAAAACCCATGACCTAAAACCTTAACCTATAACCTAAACCTCAACCTTAACTTAAACCTAAACCTTAACCTAAACATATAACCTTAACCTAAAACCTAAAACCTAAACCTAAACCTATAACCTAAATGTATTCTCAAATCCCTAAACTTAAACCTACACCTAATCCTAATCTTAACTCCCTAACCTAAACCTATACCTAAACTTGAAAACCCAAACATAAACCCGATCCCGAACCCAAACCCGATATCCTAAACCTAAACCTTAACCTATTCTCAATTCCCTAAACCTATATCTTATAACCTAAACCAAAACCTTAACTTATACCTATAACCTATAACCTAAATCTAAAACCTTAACCTATAACCTAAACCTCAACCTTAACTTAAACCTATAACCTAAACCAAACCTTTCCCTAAACCTATAACTTAAACTCAATTCCCTAAACTTAAACCAACACCTAATCCTAATCTTAACTCCCTAACCTAAACCTAAACCTATAACCTATAACATAAATCAAAACCTAAACCTAAACGTAAAACTTAAACCTATAACCTATAACTTAAATCAAAACCTATTACATTTCTCTAAAACCTTAACCTAAACCTATAACCTATAACCTAAATCAAAACCACAACCAAAACCTAAAACCTAAACCTATAACCTATAACCTAAATCAAAACATATAACCAAAACCAAAACCAAAACCTATATCCTAAACCCGAACCCATTCTCAAATCCTATAACCTAAACATAAACCTGTAACCTAAAACTATTCCCAAATCCCAAAACCTATTACCTAAACCCATTCTCAAATCCAAAAACTATAACCTAAACCTGAACCCATTATCAAATCCCAAAACCTATAACCTAAACCCAAACCTAAACCTATAACCTAAACTCAATTCCCTAAACCTCAACCTAGACCTAAACCTAAACCTATAGCCTAAACTCAAATCCCTAAACCTTAACCTATAACCTAATCTAAACCTATATTTATAACCTAAAATTATTCTCAAATCCCAAAACCTATTACCTAAACCCATTCTCAAATCCGAAACCTATAACCTAAACCTGAACCCATTATCAAATCTCAAAACCTATAACCTAAACCAAAACCATAACCTATAACCTAAATCTGAACCCATTCTCAAATCCCAAAACCCAAACCGAAACCTAAACCTAAACCTAAACCTAAACTTATAACCTAAACTCAATTCCCTAAACCTCAACCTAGACCTAATCCTAAACCTATAGCCTAAACTCAAATCCCTAAACCTTAACCTATAACCTAACCTAAACCTATACTTATAACCTAAAACTATTCCCAAATCCCAAAACCTATTACCTAAACCTAACCTCTCCCTAAACCTATAACCTAAACTCAATTCCCTAAACCTAAACCTAGATCTAATCCTAAACCTATAGCCTAAACTCAAATCCCTAAACCTTAACCTATAACCTAACCTAAACCTATACTTAAAACCTAAAACTATTCCCAAATCCCAAAACCTATTACCTAAACTCATTCTCAAATCCCAAACCTATAACCTAAACTTGAACCCATTATCAAATCCCAAAACCTATAACCTAAACCAAAACCAAAACCTATAACCTATAACCTAAACCTGAACCCATTATCAAATCCCAAAACCTATAACCTAAACCAAAACCAAAACCTATAACCTAAACCCGAACCCATTCTCAAATCCTAAAACCCAAACCGAAACCTAAACCTAAAACCTAAACTCAATTCCCTAAACCTCAACCTAGACTTAATCCTAAACCTATAGCCTAAACTCAAATCCCTAAACCTTAACCTATAACCTAACCTAAACCTATACTTATAACCCTTCCAAATCCCAAAACTATCCCTAAATCCAAACCAAAACCTATAACCTAAACCCATTACTAAACCTATAATCCTAAACCTAAACCTAAACAAATCATTAAACCTAAACCTAAACCTAAACCTAAACCTAAACCTAAACCATAAACAAAAAACACCAAACCTACAACCTAACCTAACCTAAACCTATACCTAAACTCAAATCCCAAACTAACCTATAACCTAACCAAACCTATACTATAACCTAAAATCCCATTCTCAAATCCCAAAACTATTACCTAAACCTAACTCCTAAACCTAAAACCTAAACTCAATTCCCTAAACCTCAACCTAGACTTAATCCTAAACCTATAGCCTAAACTCAAATCCCTAAACCTTAACCTATAACCTAACCTAAACCTATACTTATAACCTAAAACTATTCCCAAATCCCAAAATCTATTACCTAAACCCATTCTCAAATCCAAAACCTATAACCTTAACCTGAACCCATTATCAAATCCCAAAACCTATAACCTAAACCAAAACCAAAACCTATAACCTAAACCCGAACCCATTCTCAAATCCCAAAACCCAAACCGAAACCTAAACCTAAACCTAAACCTATAACCTAAACTCAATTCCCTAAGCCTCAACCTAGACCTAATCCTAAACCTATAGCCTAAACTCAAATCCCTAAACCTTAACCTATAACCTAACCTAAACCTATATTTATAACCTAAAATTATTCCCAAATCCCAAAACCTATTACCTAAACCTAACCTCTCCCTAAACTTATAACCTAAACTCAATTCCCTAAACCTAAACCTAGACTTAATCCTAAACCTATAGCCTAAACTCAAATCCCTAAACCTTAACCTATAACCTAACCTAAACTTATACTTATAACCTAAACTTATACTTATAACCTAAAACTATTTCCAAATCTCAAAACCTATTACCTAAACTCATTCTCAAATCCAAAACCTATAACCTAAACCTGAACCCATTATCAAATCCCAAAACCTATAACCTAAACCAAAACCAAAACATATAACCTAAACCCGAACCCATTCTCAAATCCCAAAACCGAAACCGAAACCTAAACCTAAACTTAAACCTAAACCTAAACCTATAACCTAAACTCAATTCCCTAAACCTCAACTTAGACCTAATCCTAAACCTATAGCCTAAACTCAAATCCCTAAACCTTAACTTATAACCTAACCTAAACCTATACTTATAACCTAAAACTATTCCCAAATCCCAAAACCTATTACCTAAACCCATTCTCAAATCCAAAACCTATAACCTAAACCTGAACCCATTATCAAATCCCAAAACCTATAACCTAAACCAAAACCATAACTTATAACCTAAACCCAAACCCATTCTCAAATCCCAAAACCCAAACCGACACCTAAACCTAAACCTAAACCTAAACCTATAACCTAAACTCAATTCCCTAAACCTCAACCTAGACCTAAACCTAAACCTATAGCTTAAACTCAAATCCCCAAACCTTAACCTATAACCTAACCTAAACCTATACTTATAACCTAAAATTATTCCCAAATCCCAAAACCTATTACCTAAACCTAAAACCTCTTCCTTAACCTATAACCTAAACTCAATTCCCTAAACCTAACCCTAGACCTAATCCTAAACCTATAGCCTAAACTCAAATCCCTAAACCTTAACCTATAACCTAACCTAAACCTATACTTATAACCTAAAACTATTCTCAAATCCCAAAACCTATTACCTAAACCCATTCTCAAATCCAAAACCTATAACCTAAACCTGAACCCATTATCAAATCCCAAAACCTATAACCTAAACCAAAACCAAAACCTATAACCTAAACCCGAACCCATTCTCAAATCCCAAAACCCAAACCGAAACCTAAACCTAAACCTAAACCTATAACCTAAACTCAATTCCCTAAACCTCAACCTAGACTTAATCCTAAACCTATATCCTAAACTCAAATCCCTAAACCTTAACCTATAACCTAACCTAAACCTATACTTATAACCTAAAACTATTCCCAAATCCCAAAACCTATTACCTAAACCCATTCTCAAATCCAAAACCTATAACCTAAACCTGAACCCATTATCAAATCCCAAAACCTATAACCTAAACCAAAACCATAACCTATAACCTAAACCCGAACCCATTCTCAAATCCCAAAACCCAAACCGACACCTAAACCTAAACCTAAACCTAAACCTATAACCTAAACTGAATTCCCTAAACCTCAACTTAGACCTAATCCTAAACCTATAGCCTAAACTCAAATCCCTAAACCTTAACCTATAACCTAACCTAAACCTATACTTATAACCTAAAATTATTCCCAAATCCCAAAACCTATTACCTAAACGTAACCTCTCCTTAAACCTATAACCTAAACTCAATTCCCTAAACCTAAACCTAGACCTAATCCTAAACCTATAGCCTAAACTCAAATCCCTAAACCTTAACCTATAACCTAACCTAAACCTATACTTATAACCTAAAACTATTCCCAAATCCCAAAACCTATTACCTAAACCCATTCTCAAATCCAAAACTTATAACCTAAACCTGAACCCATTATCAAATCCCAAAATCTGAACCTATACTTATAACCTAAAACTATTCCCAAATCCCAAAACCTATTACCTAAACCTAACCTTTCCCTAAACCATAACCCATTCTCAATTCCCTAACCCATTCTCAATTCCCTAAAGCCATAACCTATAACCTAAACCTAAACCTAAACATAAACCTAACCTAAACTTATAACCTTTCCTAAAACCTTGAACTTAAACCTAAACTTAAAACCTAAATGTATTCTCAAATCCTTAAACTCAAACCTACACCTAATCCTAATCTCAACTCCCTAACCTAAACCTAAACTTGAAAACCCAAACCTAAACCCGATCCCGAACCCGAACCCGATTTCCTAAACCGAAACCTTAACCTGTAATCAAGTTCCCAAAAGCTATAACCTATAACCTAAACTTTAACCTAAACCTAAACCAAAACCTATAACCTAAACCTATAACCTATAACCTAAACCTTAACATAAACCTATAACCTATAACCAAAACATATAACCTAAACCCGAACCCATTCTCAAATCCCTAAACCTATAACCGAAACCTAAACCTTAACCTAAACCTATAACCTATAACCTAAATCAAAACCTATAACCTAAACCAAAACCAAAACCTATAACCTAAGCCCGAACCCATTCTCAAATCCCAAAACCTATAACCTAAACCAGAACCTATAACCTAAACCAAAACCAAAACCTATAACCTAAACGTGAACTCATTCTCAAATCCTAAAACCTTTAACCTAAACCTAAACCTTAACATAAACCTATAACCTATAACCTAAATCAAAACCTATAACCAAAACCAAAACCATAACCTATAACCTAAACTCGAACCCATTCTCAAATTCAAAAACCTATAACCTAAACCAAAACCTATAACCAAAACCAAAATCAAAACCAAAACCTATAACCTAAACCCAAACCCATTCTCAAATCCCAAAACCTATAACCTAAACCTAAACCGTAACCTAATCCTATAACCTAAACTCAAATCCCTAAACCTTAACCTATAACCTAACCTAAACCTATACTTATAACCTAAAACTATTCCCAAATCCCAAAACCTATTACCTAAATCTAACCTCTCCCTAAACCTATAACCTAAACTCAATTCCCTAAACCTAAACCTACACCTAATCCTAATCTCAACTCCCTAACCTAAACTTGAAAACCTAAACCTAAACCCAATCCCGAACCTGAACCCGATTTTCTAAACCTAAACTATAACCCATTCTCAAATCCAAAAACCTATAACCTAAACCTTAACATAAACCTATAACCTATAACCAAAACATATAACCTAAACCCGAACCCATTCTCAAATCCCTAAACCTATAACCTAAACCTAAACCTTAACCTAAACCTATAACCTATAACCTAAATCAAAACCTATAACCTAAACCAAAACCAAAACCTATAACCTAAGCCCGAACCCATTCTCAAATCCCAAAACCGATAACCTAAACCAAAACCTATAACCTAAACTAAAACCAAAACCTATAACCTAAACGTGAACTCATTCTCAAATCTCAAAACCTTTAACCTAAACCTAAACCTTAACATAAACCTATAACATATAACCTAAATCAAAACCTATAACCAAAACCAAAACCATAACCTATAACCTAAACTCGAACCTATTCTCAAATTCAAAAACTTATAACCTAAACCAAAACCTATAACCAAAACCAAAACCAAAACCTATAACCTAAACCCGAACCCATTCTCAAATCCCAAAACCTATAACCTAAACCTAAACCGTAACCTAATCCTATAACCTAAACTCAAATCCCTAAACCTTAACCTATAACCTAACCTAAACCTATACTTATAACCTAAAACTATTCCCAAATCCCAAAACCTATTACCTAAACCTAACCTCTCCCTAAACCTATAACCTAAACCTTAACCTATAACCTAAACTTAATTATAACCTATAGCATAACCTTAACCTAAACCTATAACCTAAACGTATAATCATATGGTGAGACCATTTCTTTTGTGTCAATTTCATTCCTCTTTGAGTTTTATTTTTTTAATTCATTAAGAAAAAAAAGTGGTTATACGTGATGCACTTCTTTCACCGTATTTCTTTTCTCCAATGGGCATTCTAATTTATGAATGATATAACTGTTTGTACGATGATGGAATATATGAAGTTGTTGAAATTTTAGGGTGAAGTCGAGCACATTTCTCTAATGAAGCCAAAGATTTGTATTTTCAGCATTATTGTAATTGTAACTGTAATTGATTGTAATTGTAATTAATTGAATGAATGATTGTAATTGTAATTGAATGAATGAATGATTGTAATTAAATGAATGAATGATTGTACAGGTGGTAATTGAATGAACAGGTGGTGCAGGTGGTAATTGAATGAACAAATGATTCAATTTTTTAATGTAGAAAATAGCTACGGATATTGACCATAGCCACTAGTTAGACAGGTGTAGCCTTTTTAATTTTGGCATATTGCTACGGACTTTCAGCTACAAATAATATCCGTAGCTGTTTGAAGTTTTTGCTACAGATATAATTGCTATGGATTATATCTGTAGCTATTTAACATATAGCTACGGATTAAATCCATAGCCAATAATCAGACAGGTGTAGCCTTTTAATTTTTGGCCTATTGCTACGGACTTTCAGCTACAAATAATATCCGTAGCTGTTTAAGCTTTTTGCTACAGACATAATTGCTACGGATTTAATCCGTAGCAATTGACCTATCACTACGGATTTAATCCGTAGCCATTGACCTATAGCTATGGATTTAATCCGTAGCTATAGGTTCCAGACCTATCGTTATGGCACCTACGACGACGGTCGTCTTACGGACTAGCTACGGATTGAATCCGTAGCCATAGGCCTATGGCTACGGATTTAATTCGTAGCCTTTGCCCCTTTTTTGGTAGTGGAATCAAATGGACAGAGCGAATTGCAGAGAAATCGTAAGGAGTAGGTCCCACCGGAAGTCCAGCGCCAACCCATGCGCAAGCTCTGTTTACGCACTGCGAAAAGCCCGGCCGTTCCGGGCCATTTTGCAAAGCGTGAAAAAGATCGGCCCGTCCATCTGGACCGTTCAAAACCTTTCCAGGGAAGGGACAACCAGTCCTAAGGAGTTTGAACGGTTTGGATAATGAAGAGTCCGGGAGATATCACCGTAAAATCAAATCGTCCGGAAGAGGTTTCCAAATCTGCTGCTGCGTTGCTGCGGAGGAGATGACGCACTCCACATCTAACTACAACTCGATCGGTCCCTTACAACCGATCTCTCCAGCGACTCCCTCAGCTGATATAAGGAAAAGGCTTGGTCGAGACAGGGAGAGTAAGCAGCCGTGGAGCAGACAGGGAGGCTAGAGGTTTTCTTTTCTTTTTCTTTTTCTTTTCATTCTTATTTTAATTTGTTTATTTTTAAGAGATCCAGCCCATCCATGTCTGGCTGAACCTCTTAGCTAAGGCTAAGAGGTGAAGCTTGTAGCGTGATGGGAAGAATTTTATGTCTTTAATTCTTATTTAAACTGAATGAATTTGGTATTGGGTTGATTGTAAGGAAATGTTTTCAGTTTTTAATGGTCTGTTGTGACTAAAATTACAATAGGTCTGCGATGGCTTTGAGCATGTTTCTTTATTTTTTATGTTTATGACGTCAGGAAGCCCTGTTGTTCACCATAGTCTCATGAGCATGGTCGGATGACGGTACCCTTCCTAACCTTCATAACATGTTGATTGGTTGGTGATTAGTTTAATTCTGTTGTTAACTTTGTTTCCTGGGCATGGTTTGGTGATGGAATCCATTCTGATTCATATACCTTTCCTCTCTTGAAAACCGGATCAAGTAAGTTCAGTTAAATGTCCATGATTCCTGATGGAGGCATAAGATCTCCCTAATCTCTACAAGTGGATCCTCTGAACCCCTAGTTTTCTTCCTCTGAATTCCTTAATTTCTACATTAATCTCTCACCATTATTTATCAATTTATATTCGATTTAGATTGCATCTTAGGCTAGTCCTATTTCTACCTAGTTTCAGGAAACGTACAAGTTTCAGTCCCTTGGGATTCGACCTCGGTCTCACTGAGTTTATTACTACCTCACAACCCTATACTTGGGGAGTGAACAGTGGTCCAAATTCAAGTTACGATAGATGGAAGGAAGTGTTTAAATCGAAAAATCTAGATTTATAAGGAGTTGATATGCCTCGAAAGGATAACTTCGTGCCTAGGGAAAAGCTTACCAAAGTGGGGTCTTCATATTTCACACTTGGTCCATATTATGGGCAATCTAAGTCATTCATATGAAGAGAAATATCTTACTATGACTACTTACGAGATTTCTTCACTCGATGGACACCAAAATCAATGGTTAAGCGGCTGATTTGTCAATTGGGTCACTTTTACAATGATCTAAGGGTTGAAATTTGACATGTATGGTTAATTTATGATACATAGGCATGGTATAAAATTTCACATCAAACGGGTCATGAAAACCATGTGATCTAGAATTTAGGGGTATAGGTTAATTGTATTTTCGTAATTATTTCTGATATGAGAGTTTTGGAAAATCTAATAGTTTTGCATGATTATAGGCACATTTCTAAGTAATTCTTAGAAAAAGGACTTATATCTAAATCATTATGAATAAAGAGTTATTCACCAAATTAATTAGGGAATGTACATATAGCAAACCACACAATGGATGGTCAGATGATATGTTTAAATTAGGAAAGCTTAATGGTTAGTAATCTAGTCATGTATTTAGGTGGTAGTATGGTTGGTTTTATAAATGAATGAACACAAGTGAGTTTTTGGAGTGATCAAGAGGTAGAATATGTATATTGTTAGATTCAAGTGACTTGTTTACATGTGTACGTTTCTTAGATTATAATTCTGATGGTGGGTTTAGATATTCTTAGGTGGTGAACAAGATGAACAGATCAGAATTTCAATTTGATATGTGTATGATCAGATGCAGATATGAAGTAGTTATTTTACCATGATCGGGTGGTTCAAACTCAAAGTGGACGGTCAGATATCTTTACCTATCTGTGGATAGTTGATTAAACGGTTGGTTATGATGGATAGGTGGGAATACTTGAGTATATAATGATCCTATCTCAAAATCAAAGGTCAGATGACTTGATCTATGGATGAAGATTATTCCCAACACTCAGATTCATGTTGGAGAATAGATGTAAGGTTAGGATAGCTAGATTGGTATCGTGCACATGTACATAATAAGTTAAATGTCATGGTAACACTCGAGAACTTTCAATACTTGGGTATTGAAAAGTTCGAGGTGTTACAGAAAGTCCATATCTATATTTCAAAGAGTTTGATGAGATTATAGCCACCTTGCACTTTAATAATGTGTTGAATGATAACTTAAGACTAAAATTGTTCCATTTTTATTTAAAGTGGAAGGCCAAGTTATGACTATACTCCTTAAGGCCGGGATCAATTGGGACATGGGTTGACATGACTTGGGAGTTCCTTGAAAAGTTCTTCCTGATTTTAAGACTAACACCCTCAGAAGAGCCATAATGAATTTTTCACAAAAAGAGGAAGAAACCTTCCTCTAATGTTGAAAGATATTGAAGGAACTTCTAAATGCCTATTGTTAAGACCTAAATATTGCATATTTATCCCTTCAATTACATTAGCTTTCCTAGAATTCAAGTGTTAATCCGATATAATTATGTATGTTTTCATCATGCGAGGTGGTTTTAGACCTAAAGATGAATATACGCTTAAAAGGATAGATTTAGAGCTCAAAAGAAGATAATGAAGAATTGAAGATTTGTAGGTCATTAATGAAGAATTCATATACCAAATATCCAAGAAAAAACATGTATAAAGGATGGAGAAAAGACTGGCAAAAATCACAAGTCCAACAATAGAATAAACAAACTGTTCGGTCCCACAAGGTCGCTTCGGCCTAATTGAAAGTACACTAAATAGTCCAGTAAGAAATTGTGATTTTCATAATTAATTCGGCTCGACACTTCAGTCCGACCGAAGCTAGCTTTGGTCCCATCTAAGAAAAAGATAGATAGATTTTACAGATATTTATTAGATGAAATTTAGTTTGATCGAAGGTAGTTTTGGTAAGATTGAAGCATACTGAATTGTGAAAGTTTGAAGTCGGTGCAAAATTTTATTATTTAAAGAATTTTTTTTAGTTGTTTAAGAGACGAATTAGAGCTTGGGATAGAGACCAAGGGGTGATGAAGTCTCTACAAAGCTGTTCTTCTTCTTCGACTTGTCAATTCTAGTTTATCTTTCTTTATTTTTCTTCTTAGCTATTAACCATGTGAGGCTAAGCTAAGGCTAAGGGATGAAGCTTGTAGTTCATTATTTTATTTAGTTTATTTGATTTAACAAATAATGGTTGAGTTATAATATTAGATTGAATTGATTTGAATTTACTTTAAAGTCTTTAAATTGTTTATTTATGGATTTGTTGTGCACTCTGGGTACAATGAATGCTTTGAGTTAATAATTGTTTAGCCTTGATTTAGAGAAGATTTCAATCTGTATAATTGATTGATCTCTGGTCGCCTAAGTGTGCCATAGATGCTTTTAATTCCCTGCGATTGATGTCCGAGTGCTTCATGAGAGAATTGTTCAATTGAATTTATATTCTAATATTGTTTATGATTGGTTTAACTACTATATCTCCTGATTGGATAGAATAGAAATTTGATTCCAATTGATTTATAATCGTTGAATCAATAAAATAAATATTTTGATTGCTATAAGTGGATTCATGGATCTTTAGTCCTTTTTATTATTTGTTTAAAATCCATTTTATCACGCTGGATTAAAAACCCAGAGCAAAACCTTTAGTTTAGATTAGTTCTAGATGTGTTCTCACAATTCTCCTCATGAATACGATCTCAGTCTCACCAAGTAAAACTACATCACAGCCCTGCACTTGGGGTCATAACAAGTTTTTGACATCATTGCCAGGAAGTTGTGTTGAGGGTCAAATATTGCATATTAGACCCCACTTATTAGCTGGATTTACGAGCATGATACTATTTGACGCTTTATTTTAATCATGTTGTGATACAAGGTGAATCACAGTTTACAGAATGTTGGTGATTTACAACTCTTGGATTTAGCTATCTGATAGATTCCACGGTTGAGTTCGAATTATCAATTCATGATTAGAAATTTTCCTTTGTTTTTAGAAACTAGGTTAGTTATTTCCCTTTTTAGAAATTAACTTTCTATTTTTGTTTTTAGTAACTTTCTAATTCTAACTCTTTTAGAATCTAACTTTGTTTCCTAATTTATTTTTAGAAATTTTCTACCTGTAGAATTTTTGTTTAAAAACTAACTTTCCTATTTTATAGGCTTTTAAGATAGAAATTTCTAATTCGGTAAGCTCTTTCTCTACTTTCAATTTTTCAGATCTCCTTTAGTAACCTACTTTCTAGTTTAGGACTTTCTTAATTTAATTTAGAAATTTTCACTTTCCTTTAGGAATTTCTTCTTTTAGAAACTAGTTTACCTCTATCTTTCTTTTTAAGGATTTTTCTAATTTTAGAGCTTCTCTTTAGAAACTAACTTTTTTGGTTTTCTTTTGCAGGTTTTTAACTTAGGGACTCCAATTTGGTAACTTCGTTCCAACCCTCTCTTTCTTTCTAGATTTGCTTTTCCCTTCTTAGGATTAGGCTTCGAATTTGATTGAGGGCTGCGAGTGTTTCATGCCCAAGTGGGCTCGTGACAACACTCGACGTCTCTTGACTGAAGGAGGATTGGTTGAGGGGTTGACTATCCATCGCAGGACTAGACACCACTTGAAATCCCCTGAGTTAATTGAAGTGATGGTGAGAACCAACCTCTTCTACCTCAACCCTGGGTGGAGGACATTCAGGATGAGAATGAGGTGCATCAGGCACCCCCGCCTCGTACTTTACGAGATTATTTACAACCAGCGGGGGTGAGTACGCCCTCATGCATGATTTTTTCTAAAAATACAGGACATATGGACATCAAGCCAGGGGTTATCTAACTCCTTTCTAAGTTCCATGGGCTTGAATCTGAAGAACCATATCTACATTTGAAAGAGTTTGATGAGATCATAGCCACTTTATATTTTTAAAATGTGTCTGAGGACATAGTCAGGCTGAGACTCTTTCCTTTCTCCTTAAAAGAGAAGGCTAAGACATGGTTACATTCACTGCGTCCTAGATCCATTGGCACATGGAATGATATGCAAAGAGAATTTATAAAGAAATTTTTTCCACATCATAAAATGATTACCCTTAGAAAAGCAATCATGAACTTCACCTAGAAGGAGGATGAAACATTTTACCAATGTTGGGAAAGGTTCAAGGATTTGGTCAGTTCATGCCCACAACACGGCTTTGAAACGTGGCGCATCACAAATTTTTTCTACGATGGACTGACATCTTCCATGCGCCAAATGGTCGAGACAATGTGTAATGGAGAATTCATTAATAAAAATGTTGACGAGGTATGAGATTACCTCGATAGTCTTGCTAAAAAAACACAATCATGGGATTATTACCCAAAGTCAAACACCACGTCTAGGCCGACTTAATTAAAGGAGAAAGGTGGATTGTATCTCTTGAAAGAAGAGGATGATCTCAAGTATAAAGTGACTATGCTCATAAGAAAAGTTGAGGCCATGGAAGGAAAGAAAGATAAGGTTAATGAAAGTGTTTGCGGCATTTGTGATTGCAACATTCATACAACTGAAAATTGTCCTACAATACCTGCCTTCCGAGAAGTGTTGAATGAACAATCCAATGCCGTAAATAATTATCAAAGACCTTTCAATGGACCAAACTCTAATACGTACAATCCTGGTTGGAAAAATCATCCAAACTTTAGTTGGAGAAATGGACAAACTGCTACCCCTCAAGGTTTCTTCAATCAAAATCCAAATCAGGGGAAACCTCAAGAAGAACCGGTTCAAAATTCCATGCAAGAGCTGACCTATGCAATGCGAGACTTTATGCAAAAGATGGATTCATGTATGACGGTTATAAAAAAAGGGATGCTTCCTGCACAACCGCTCCCCAATCCTAAACTGCAGTACGAGATAAGTAATCCCAGCTCTTCAAATCAAATGGAGCACACTAAATCCATCACCACTCTTAGGAGTGGGAAGATCATTGATAAAACCCTTCCGGTTAGGCCCGAAAAGCCTCAAGAACCAGAAGAAGACAACAATGATGGATCTAGTGATGCCCCACAAAAATTAGAACCGGAACTTATAGAAAAGCCAGTTGCTCCATTTCCCCAACGGTTGGTTGTACCAAAACCTCTCTCTAACTCTCAGGATATCCTAGAGGTGTTGAAACAAGTGAAAGTTAACATTCCTTTACTTGATGTCGTAAAACAGATACCTTCATATGCTAAATTCCTGAAAGACTTATGCACGACCAAACGATGGTAGAGTATTCAAAAGAAGATCTTCTTGACTGAGAAAGTGAGTGCCATCCTAAAGCAAAACGTTCTACAGAAATTCAAAGATCCTGGTAGCCCAACCATATCATGTGTAATTGGGGACCATCGAATTGATCATGCACTTCTTGACTTAGGAGCGAGCATCAATCTGATTCCCTACTCGGTATACAAACAGTTAGGTTTGAGTGAATTAAAACCCACCCTAACCACACTACAACTTACTGATCGCTCTGTTTATGTACCAAGAGGGATAATTGAGGATGTGTTGGTTCAAGTTGATAGATTTTACTACCCTATAGATTTTATCATCCTGGACACCGAACCCATCAATAACATGAGCACTCAGATTCCCGTCATTCTTGGTCGCCCATTCCTTGCCACTTCAAACGCAATTATCAATTGCAGGAATGGTGTCATGACTATGTCCTTTGGGAATATGACATTGGAGTCAAACATCTTTTTCAATAACGGCAGAAACTTAGAGGATAATGACGATTTCCACGACATTAACATGATTGACTCTTTAGTGAAAGATACGACACCTCTGACCTTATCCTTTGACCCTCTAGAGACGTGCCTGGCCCACTCTCATGATTTTGATGATGACATGATTAGGGAGACGTGTGCCTTGCTTGATACTGCACCGGTACTTGAAGTTAACCGGTGGAGGCCACAATTTGAAGAGTTGCCCCAAACTGATGTAGTGCCTCTACCGTCTAACCTCAAGCCGCCGAAGCTTGACCTAAAACCTTTGCCCTCTGATTTGAAATATGTCCATTTAGGTCAAGATGAGACATACCCGGTGATGATCTCTGCCCACCTGGAGAAAGAACAAGAGAGTATGCTTATATCTACTCTCATTGAGCATAAGGGAGCCCTTGGATGGACGATAGCAGACCTCAAGGGAATCGACCCCTCGATTTATACTCACCGTATATATCTTGAGGATAATGCGAAGACCGCTCGGCAATCACAACGTAGACTAAATACAAACATGAGGGAAGTGGTTAAGGCTGAGGTTCTTAAACTATTGGATGTGGGTATCATATATCCCATATCTGATAGTCAATGGGTGAGTCCAACTCAGGTGGTTCCTAAGAAGTCCGGGATCACCATCATAGCCAATGCCAATAATGAACTCGTGCCAACTAGAGTTACTACTGGTTGGAGAATGTGCATTGACTATAGGAAGCTGAATACCGTCACGAGGAAGGACCACTTTCCTTTGCTCTTCATTGATCAAATCTTGGAAAGGCTAGCTGGTCATTCCTATTATTGTTTCCTTGACGGGTATTCGGGCTACAATCAGATTGAAATCGCTCCTAAGGACCAAGAAAAGACTACATTTACATGTCCCTATGGCACCTTTGCCTACAGAAGGATGTCATTCGGATTATGTAATGCCCCTGCCACCTTTCAGCGATGTATGATAAGTATCTTTTCTGACATGGTGGGAAAATATCTAGAGATCTTCATGGACGATTTCTCTGTTTTCGGTTCATCTTTCAGCGAGTGCTTAGAAAGTCTTAAATGTGTGCTGAAAAGATGTAAAGAAAAGAACTTGGTACTTAATTGGGAGAAGTGTCATTTCATGGTTCATAAGGGAATTGTCCTTGGACATATTATCTCGTCTAAAGGAATCGAGGTGGATAAGGCAAAAATCGATCTTATCTCTAACCTACCTCCACCCAAGAACATCAGAGATGTGCGATCCTTCTTAGGACACGCAGGGTTTTACAAATGATTCATAAAGGACTTTAGTCTCCTCTCTCGTCCTTTATGTAATCTTCTGCAAAAGGATGCACCATACGAGTGGACTGAGCAATGCCAGGAAGCTTTCACCAAGCTTAAGGGCATGTTAACCACTGCACCTATCATGCAGCCACCCGATTGGAGCCTTCCTTTTGAGCTTATTTGCAATGCTTCTGATTATGCTCTTAAAGCGGTTCTAGGCCAGAGAAAAGATAAGAGGCCCTACGTCATTCATTACGCAAGTAGAACTTTAAATTCTGCCCAAGTGAACTACTCGACTACGGAAAATGAACTCCTAGCCGTAGTATTTGCTTTGGATAAATTTAGGTCCTACTTGATCGGATCCAAGATCATTATCTACACAGATCATGCGGCACTTAAGTATCTTCTTTCTAAGAATGATTCTAAGCCCCGCCTGATACGATGGATCCTTCGACTCCAAGAGTTTGATTTGGAGATTAAAGATAAAAAGGGAGTAGAGAACGTAGTGGCGGACCACCTTTCTCGCCTTAATACCTCTGATTCCCTTGAGGCGACCCATATCAATGACATGTTCCCTGATGAACAACTGTTTAGAGTTTCTCATTCACCTTGGTTCGCTGATATTGCTAATTATCTTACCACAGGTTCCATACCGACACAGTGGACTGCACAAGATAAGAAGAAATTCTTCACCGAGGTGCGCAACTTTTTCTGGGATGATCCATATTTGTTTAAATATTGCCCAGACCAGATCTTAAGGAGATGTGTGCCAGACGATGAGCATCAGAGTGTCATCTCCTTCTGTCACTCACAGGCCCGTGGTGGTCACTTTTCTTCTAAAAAGACCACGGCCAAGATTTTACAGTGTGGCTTTTATTGGCCCACTATGTTCAGAGACACTTACGAGTTTTACAAGGCTTGTGAGCATTGTCAAAAATTAGGAGCATTATCCCGTCGAAATATGATGCCTTTGAATCCCATTCTTATCATAGAAGCATTTGACTGCTGGGGCATCGATTTCATGGGACCATTCCCCCAATCATTTGGAAATTTGTATATTTTTCTTGCCGTAGATTATGTCACTAAATGGGTCGAAGCAATCCCGTGCCGAAATAATGACCATCGCATGGTCATTAAATTCTTAAAAGAGAACATCCTTTCGCGGTTCGGGACGCCTCGATCCATCATTAGTGATGGGGGCTCACACTTTTGTAATAGACCATTCGAGAGCTTAATGAAGAAATACGTTATCTCTCATAAAGTGAGCACCCCATATCATCTACAGACAAGTGGACAAGCTGAGATTTCCAATAGGGAGATCAAACATATCCTAAAGAAAACGGTTAACTCTGATCGTAAGGATTGGTCAAGCAGATTGACCGATGCCTTATGGGCATACCGTATTGCTTTTAAAACCTTAATTGGAACGTCTCCCTTTAGACTTGTTTATGGGAAAGCTTGTCACTTGCCTGTGGAGTTAGAACATAAAGCGTATTGGGCGATAAAAAATCTGAATTTCAATTTGGACAACGCTGGCTCGCTTCGTTAACTTCAATTAAATGAACTTGAAGAAATCCGGAACGATGCGTACGAGAACTCGAGAATTTACAAAGACAAAATGAAGGCGTTTCATGACCAACATATTCTACGGAAATCATTCACACCTGGTCAGAAAGTCCTTTTGTATAATTCTCGATTACATCTCTTTCCAAGTAAGCTTCGATCTCGTTGGACCAGCCCTTACATTGTGGTCACTGCGTATCCTCATGGGGCCGTCGAGATAAGAGATCCTGACAATGGCAAAGAGTTTAAAGTAAATGGACATCACTTAAAGCAATTTGTCGAGAAATTTGATTCAGAGGACATATCCATACCTCTGACTGATCCTGTTTACCAGGATTGATCTCCTAGTCTGATGGAGGTATAGGTAGGTTTCCTGTTTTCATAGGACTAGGATAGTTTCCTTTATGCTGTTTTAGGATAGACGGTAAACTTAACGCTCCTAGGAGCCAACCCAGCTTTTCATTCCATGTCATCTTCCTAGTTAGTTAGTTCAATGTTTGTAGGTAACATTACTGCAAACCCTCACGAGACCACAACTCGTCCACTAGGGGCAACCTAGGGGTTTAAAGGCTTGTTGCATACGTTAAATGCAATTGAGAGCACCTGTGAAAGTGGTGTAGGTAGGATTTTATTTTTGTTATTTTTATTTTACTTCTGTTGGTTTCTCTCTTATGCTAACCCGCTCTTACGTAGATATCTTTGGGTAGACTCTTGATTCTTTCGTACAGGTACTATCTTTCCATCACTCCTCTTATATTTTCGTTGTCCCATGTGCATGGCATGCTTATTTCTTTTACATTGAGGACAATGTAGATTTTTAGTTGGGGGTGGGAGATTAGGCTACCTAATCAGTGTTTTCTTGGTCTTGAGCAGAAATTGTGAAAATATTTACATTTCTCTGGAATTTCGTATGAATTCGAAGTGATTTTGACGGTCCTCTTGGATTTAGAATTACAAGATAAGTAATGTTGGATTTATGACTCTTAGATTCAGTTATCTATTAGATTTCATAGTTCAGTTTGAATTGATAATCCAGGATTAGAAGTTGTAAACAATGATTGAGTCATGATTTCACATGTTACATCCAGCTTACACATTAAGGTTTTAGTCGATTTTGAAGGGTTAACTTGGTAATCACTAAGTATGAAAGGAACCAGCCTGCCCTTAAAAAAATAAATAAATAAATAAATTTTTGGGCAAATGGACTTCACCATAGGTTTGGTCCCTATAGGTGAAAGTTCGATTACTCATGATTGACATTCGGAAAGGGTTGGGTAACTGGTCTTCACCATAGGTTTGCTCCCTAAAGGTGAAGATTTGATTCCCCCCCTTAGCGTTATTTTTTTAAAAAAAATAAAAATCAAAAGTTGGTGGAATGAAGAAAGGATGATCTGTGAGGCAAGTTTTGGTTGTCCTGAATACCCGTTTTGATTATCAATGTTATCATGAAATTGACGATTAGATCTCTTAATGATGATAAGTCGAGATTACACAGCACATACATGGAACTCGATGTTTAGAACTTTTCTAATTAATAGATTAATACTTTGAACTTGATTATGAAGTTCAGCGTGTGCTTGATTCCAGGAGAAAGAAAACCCAACATTCATGAATTTTAGAATTCTCGTATCTGGATTGTTTTTCAAAAATCACTCGAGTTTATAGAAATTGTCTTCTAATTCTCAACTTATTTTTCGCATATTTTGCTCGGGACTAGAAAAATGCTAGTTGGGGGTTGTGTTGAGGGTCAAATATTGCATTTTAGACCCCAGTTATTGCTTGGATTTACGAACATGATACCGTTTAATGGCCCGCTTTAATCATGTTTGTGATGCAGAGTGTATTTACGAGCATGGACTGAAAAGGAAGCTTGAAGCATGGATTTAATGCTCTGATGACACTAAAGGCAAGGGACGGATTCCAGGGGACCAAGATCGACGGAATTACACGCCAAGGATCCGCGAAAATCGAGAAACTGAAGCTCAAGCCGCCTGAAAGTCAGCCAGAATGCAAGATCACTGGGTTTTCATCATCTGTTCGACTTGAAACTTTATACATGGCTCGAGGACCAAAAATTAACCGTACATGTCAAATTTCAGCCATTGGATCCCTCTGGAAGCAGCCCAACGGACAAATTAGCCTATAAATCAGTGATTTGGGGCCCGCCTGGTATCTGAAAATGCTTCAATTTTGTTCTCGACGCCTTAAATGGAGTGACACATCAAATGGACGGAGCAGATGTCTCACGAACATCACAGTGGACCCTACATGTACAGTGCGTGTACATAGTGTACACGCACCAGCCGTGCACCAGACAGTCAGCCCGGTCAAAGACGGGCTGACCTGTCTTCTTCTTACGCAGGGACAGCGGACGGACGCTGTCCGTCCGTTTTTGGATAGTGGGACCCATTCTTCTCCCCATTGCATGATCAGAGCCGTCTATTCACTCCATAGATGGGGTAAAACCCTTTCCTAGCTTTCCTTTTCACCCATACACGTGTACGCATGTGGATCGTAAAAAACGCAAGATTAACGACTAAATAGAAAGTACAGTGGACCATACAAGAACCCACCAAAAACTACTCCTTCCCGACTGATTTTTCACCAGGAATCCAATGAACGGGGTGGATTTCTCTTAAAACCATACTGTGGGGCCCACCGATCGTCACAGCGTACCCTGTTTACGCAGGAATGCGAGTCCGTGAAAACCAGCCACGGTGGGCCATTCTGTGATCAAGGGAATTTCTGGATCCATGATCTGGACCGTCCATATTCTGCAACAGGTCGCCAGAATTTTGTCCAAGAAGTCAGATTTGAGAGATGTTGAAGAACAGCCTCCTAAAGCCACCTCAAACGCGGCCATGTTGCAGAGTTTTCTGCGCATGTGGCTCTTGCTGCGTAAAACCTCAGCCACCGACTCCAGTTACGCACTCCACCAACCCTTATGGCTATAAAAAGAGAGAGAGTGACTGGGAGAAAGGGAGAAAATCGGATCGGAAGCTGGGGGTTGGACGTAAAGCAAAGGAGCAAAGAGAGAGGGAGCTGGACGTGGAGCAGTTGTTTAACAAAGTTTTTTTTCTTCTTCTCCTTGTCTTGATTTTATGTTTTTAGAGGTGAGTTAAATCATGGTCATGAATAGCTAAACCTCTTAGCTAGGGCTAAGAGGTGAAGCCTGTAGCGTGATGGGTGACTTTTGCTATGCCTTTTGTTTAGACTGAATTGATGTTGATTTTGGTTTTAATTAAGGGAATGTTTTTTTAGTTTTTAATGGTCTGTTGTGACTAAAATTACAATGGGTCTGTGATGACTTTGAGCATGTTCCTTTCCTTTTATGTGTATGATGTCAGGAAGCCTTATTGTTCACCATCGTCTCTTGGGCATGGTCGGATGACGGTACCCTTCCTAACCTTCGTACATTATTGATAGGATAGTAATTAGTTTAATTCTGTTGTTTACTTTGTCTCCTGGGCATAGTTTAGTAATGGAATCCATTCTAATTCATATACCTTTCATCCCTTGAAAATTAGATCAAAGGAAGTTCAATTTGATCTTCATGGTTACACCCTTCAACTGGATGAAGATGCACTCTAAGTCCAGTTGAGTTTTTGCTGCAGGCATAAGTTTTCTCTGATCTCTACAAGTGGATCCTCTAAATCCCTAGTGTCCTTTCCCTGAATTCTTAAAATCTTAGATAATTATTTCATCATTATTAATCAAATTATATTCGATTTAGATTTTATCTTAGTCTAGTTCTAGTTCTAATTAGTTTCAGATTACACACAGGTATCGGTCCCTTGGGATTCGACCTCGGTCTTACCGAGTTTATTACTACATCACAACCCTGCACTTGGGGTGTGAACAAGTTTTTGAGGGAGATTAAGCTACCTAATCAGTGTTTTCTATCATAATCATCATCCCAATATATGTTATTCTTCTCAGCATACTGACGTTCCCACACATGCATATACATGGCGAAACTCGAACTCTGAATCTAATCCTAAGAAAAACAAAAGAAAAGATCCTACAGCAATATGGAAATTAAGAGGAGGAGAAGTTAGAAAGAATGTACCAAATGAGAAGTTCCTATGTTAGGATTCTACAAAAGAAAAGAAAAAAGATTAATTTCTAAAATAGAAAGTCTAAAGTTAGAAAGTTCCTACAATTGAAATAGAAAGTTAGTTTCTAAAAAGGAAAGATTTTCTAAAATTAGAAAATAGAAACTTTCTAAAATTAAAAGAAAGCCTAGAATAGGAAAATTTCTAAAACTCAAACCCTAATTCTAAAAATAGAAAAAGTAGAGGAATTATAAAGGGATTACCAATTTAGAAGTTATTTCAGGATCCTACAAAATAGGAAAACAGGTTAGTTTCTAAAAATAAAATAAAAAAAACCTTTAACCTAAAGTTAGTAAAATCCTAATCTTAACCTAATTCTAAAACTAATTAATCTCAGAAAACGTAACCGTCAATCCCCGGCAACGGCGCCAAAAACTTGTTCACACCCTAAGTGCAGGGTTGTGATGTAGTAATAAACTCGGTAAGACCGAGGTCGAATCCCTAGGGACTGATACCTGTGTGTAATCTGAAACTAATTAGAACTAGAACTAGACTAAGATAAAATCTAAATCAAATGTAATTTGATTAATAATGATGAAATAATTATCTAAGATTTTAAGAATTCAGGAAAAGGACACTAGGGATTTAGAGGATCCACTTGTAGAGATCAGAGAAAACTTATGCCTGCATCAAAAACTCAACTGGACTTAGAGTGCGTCTTCATCCAGTTGAAGGGTGTAACCATGAAGATCAAACTGAACTTCCTTTGATCTAATTTTCAAGGGATGAAAGGTATATGAATTAGAATGGATTCCATCACTAAACTATGCCTAGGAGACAAAGGAAACAACAGAATTAAACTAATTACCATCCTATCAACAATGTATGAAGGTTAGGAAGGGTACCGTCATCTGACCATGCCCAAGAGACGATGGTGAACAATAAGGCTTCCTGACATCATACACATAAAAGGAAAGGAACATACTCAAAGTCATCACAGACCCATTGTAATTTTAGTCACAACAGACCATTAAAAACTAAAAAAACATTCCCTTAATTAAAACCAAAATCAACATCAATTCAGTCTAAACAAAAGGCATAGCAAAAGTCACCCATCACGCTACAGGCTTCACCTCTTAGCCCTAGCTAAGAGGTTTAGCTAATCATGACCATGATTTAACTCACCTCTAAAAACATAAAATCAAGACAAGGAGAAGAAGAAAAAAAACTCTGTTAAATAACTGCTCCACGTCCAGCTCCCTCTCTCTTTGCTCCTTTGCTTTACGTCCAGCCCCCAGCTTCCGATTCGATTTTCTCCCTTTCTCCCAGTCATTTTCTCTCTTTTTATAGCCATAAGGGTTGGTGGAGTGCGTAACTGGAGTCGGTGGCTGAGGTTTCACGCAGCAGGAGCCACATGCGCAGAAAACTCTGCAACACGGCTGCGTTTGAGGTGGCTTTGGGAGGCTGTTCTTCAACATCTCTCAAATTTGACTTCTTGGACAGAATTCTGGCGACCTGTTGCAGAATATGGACGGTCTAGATCATGGATCCAGAAATTTCCTTGATCACAGAATGGCCCACCGTGGCCGATTTTCACGGACGCGCATTCCTGCGTAAACAGGGTACGCTGTGACGATCGGTGGGCCCCACAGTATGGTTTTTAGAGAAATCACCCCGTTCATTGGATTCCTAGCGAAAAATCAGTCGGGAAGTAGTTTTTGGTAGGTTCTTGTATGATCCACTGTACTTTCTATTCAGCCGTTAATCTTGCGTTTTTGACGATCCACGTGCGTACACGTGTATGGGCTGAAAAGGAAAGCTAGGAAAGGGTTTACCCCATCTATGGAGTGAATGGACGGCTCTGATCATGCAATGGGGAGAAGAATGGGTCCCACTATCCAAAAATGGACGGACAGCATCCGTTCGCTGTCCCTGCGTAAGAAGAAGATGGGTCAGCCTGTCTTTGACCGGGCTGATCGTCTGGTGCACGGCCGGTGCGTGTACACTATGTACATGTACTGTACATGTAAGGTCCACTGTGATGTTCGTGAGACATCTGCTCCATCCATTTGATGTGTCACTCCATTTAAGGCGTTGAAAACAAAATTGAAGCATTTTCAGATACCAAGCGGGCCCCAAATCACTGATTTATAGGCTGATCTGTCCGTTGGGCCACTTTCAGAGGGATCCAATAGCTGAAATTTGACATGTACAGTTAGTTTTTGGTCCTTGAGCCATGTATAAAGTTTCAAGTCGAACAGATGATGGAAACCTAGTGATCTTGCATTCTGGCTGACTTTCAGGCCGCTTGAGCATCAGTTTCTCGATTTTTGCGGATCCCTGGCATGTAATTCCGTCGATCTTGGTCCCCTGGAGTCCGTCCCTTGCCTTTAGTGTCATCAGAGCGTTAAATTCATGCTTCAAGCTTCCTTTTCAGTCCATGCTTGTCAATACACTCTGTATCACAAACATGATTAAAGCGGGCCATTAAACGGTATCATGTTCGTAAATCTAAGAAATAATTGGGGTCTAAAATGCAATATTTGACCCTCAACAAGTGGCGTTGAACACAATTAGGTTTAAGTTTTCTAGGCTTGATTTTTTGTTTTGTGTTAGATTTTTCTAATTTTTAAAAAATTTTCTAACTTAGGATTTTTAAGATTTTCTAATTCTCAGAAAATTTTTAAGGGTTTATCGTATTTTTTTTCTAACATTACTAACATTGTTTATCATTTCTGTTTTATAGGATATTCACTCTAGTTCCTTTATTATGGTAACATCATTCCTTACTTCCTTTACTTGCTTTCCTTTTTGCTGTCGGATTTTTCTGTAGAGATTTTTTTTATTAGGGTTTCATCATGTTTATGCTAGAGTGGACACGTGAATACTTTAATAAACTTATAAGAGATGAGAGATTTGTTGAAGGGTTGTCAGATAATTATGTTAGGAAACAACCTATATCTCAAATATTTACTGAAACCATGATCGAGAACTGATCGAGATATGATGCTCCACCGGTTAAGACGTCACTACGTGATTATATGAGGGAGAACAATTATCATCTACCAGTTAAGAAGACAATGCATGATTATATTATGGGTGATAACGCTTACCAAAAAACATTAAGTACTCCTACTTATGACCGTATGAGTTCAATTGGTGGAAACATCAGAACTTAAATTGGAGAGGTGAACCAACTATGGATTCTAATGACTATTCCTTTATATCCCCTAGATATGAGATTCTGTGAGACCCGACCCAAGTTCGCATGTGTGCATGTGTGTGTGTGAGTATGCATTCCATCCATTTTGGTCCTACGGTCCTACCGGTCAAATTCTGACGACTCACGAACCTCGGATTGTGTTTGCGTCATCCTTGAGTCCGGTCATGTAGACCCGACTCGGATTGACCCGAGACCTCTGCCATTGCATCTGCATCGTCGCCGCAGTTCCAACACCACGTCTCATGCAATCCGACGTGTCCATCAAAAGATGTAGGCTGAGCAATTTTTGGACCCTTGATTATAATATGGGCCCCACCTTATCCTTGTTGCACGTTCTCCCATGTGGGCCCACTCTAGTACTCCTCATTCCCCATGTAAGCTATAGCCACCCTAGTCTAACATGATGTCATCCCTACCTAACGTAGAGCATGCCTTTCTAGTCATGATTGCTAGCATGCTCCCATCCTCCCAAAAAGCTAATCATTCTATTCCTAGCTACCATTTCTTCCTCTCTTCTCCCTCTTTTCTCTCATTCTCTTCTCTAAGCTCCTTGGATGTCCATGAGAGAGAGCTTTCTCTCCAGCTCCTTTCACCCAAAAACCCTCCAAATCTAGCCCTCCAAATCCCATCTTAGCCATTAAAACCTCTCTTATGCTGCTATAGATATCTAGTGTTGAGAAAGGAAAAGAAGTTTTGAGGTGGGTGATCCATAGGATTAGTCTCTTTCCTTTATTCTTGCATGAACCTTTTTCATTTGATTGGGAGTGTTTAGGACCCACCAATCAATGGTGGAGGTCTTACATAACTCCATGAGTGTGGCCAACAACCCACTTTATGCATGCATGATTGCCATGATGGGGCCATTCTCCATGGACCCTATCATGAGATTTCCCTTTGATTTATAGGTTTGTGGGTCATCTAGACCCTAGATCCATGGTGGGGATGGTATCCCCACCTCAGATTTCTAATTTTGTAAAGGCCTATGCTTGCATGGGACCCATGATCATGTAAATGTGGTTGTGATTGTTGTGGAGGACTTATTGTGGCGGAGTCCTCCTATGGCAGTGACTCTCTCTCTCTCTCTCTCCTTCCCTCATTTGTCCCTGATGTATGTGGCCCACCTGATGTGTCCATAAATTCTAGACCGTCCAGATTTTTGGGACGTCCAGGCCCACCTGCTGGACGTCTAGGCCCATCCGGTTTACATGGGTTGGATGGCCACTACAGCTTGATATCTTGGTTGATTTTGTAAGGGGCTTGGGTCTGGAGTATATGTGGCCCATCTAGGTGGACCCCATTTTGTTGAATCTAAGCTTTATTCCCTCCATTTATTTTACAATGGGCTAGAAATGGACAGCAACATGTTGTTGTCCAGATTTCAGGCCCATTGTTGTATGGTTTTGTATGTTGTTGCAAGGCCTGTTCACAATGCCTTTCTTCCAATTTTTTTTAGATATTCTCTGAGGTGTGGACCCCACCTTGATGTAGGATAGAGCCCACACCATCCACCCTTGATTTGTGCTCCATGGAGTGGGCCCAAGAGGGCTGGACGGTCCAAATTTTCTGGACTGTTCAATAGTCCTACATGCAAAAAATACTCATATATCAGCTTAGTTTGGGGATAACGGGCCAATCTGGTGGACCCCATTTGTTGTCCATATATGGGTACATGCAATCCACCTATTTTCCCTTTGATTTGGCAGGCCTGGGCCCACCCCATTGGGTGTACAAGATGGGACCAACAACTTTTTTTTAGCAGTAGATTTTTTTAGGAATACTTTGCTGTCCATAAATTGCAGGAGTTAAATAAAATATTTTTACCATCCTAAAAATTCTAAATTTTTTCAGGAAGGTGTCCCACCTATGGTAGGACCTACCCACACAATTTAAGGGTCAAGGGATTCCATTTGGGCATTCAAAAGGGTAGGCCAACATAATGGACTGCCAGAAATTTCTGCTGTGCAGTCCAGCAGTATAGTCCCATAAAAATAAAATTTTAAAAATACTTTCTAAGAAGGTGGGCTATATTACTAGGTCTCACCTTTTTTAGGCTTGATGAGGGACCTTGGGTCTAAATTTCAGGAATTTTGGAGGCCCAGAACCCACTCATTGGATGGCCCAAATTCAGGACAGTTATATTCCAGCAATATTTCACCCTGGAGAGATTGTATTCCTTAAATTAATTAAAATACTTATGAGTATCACAAAATTATAAAAATTTTAAGAGAGGTGTTACACTCATGGTGGGACCCACCTACGAAATTTCAGGGCCAATGGACCCCTGTGTATACCGTAGCAAGGGCCGGACTGGCCCACCACGTTGGGACTTCCAGGTTAGTCTGATTTTCTGGACAGACTGTATGATTTAAATTAATTAAAATATTTAGGAATATCCAAAAATTTTAAAATTTGTTAGGGGTTTGGCCCACTTATGAAAGTATCATCCTACAAAATTTCAGACCCAACGGACATTCTAGCTGACCGTGGTATGGCCTGCAAATTTAGGTCAATTTTGGGCCAATTACCTAGGCCCGTACGACTACCCGCCATGGGAAACCCCTACCTTGGGCTGTTGCTGGGCCTGTATTCCAGTAGCATGGCCCACTTCTAGTGTGTGTTATACATTCCCCTCTCATCTGGTGGGACCCACAGTGATGTGTGTGGGTCATCAGAAAATAAATACTATAAATCAATTTATTTACTGGACTCCAACAAACCCATAAAGTGGGTGGGCTGAAAATTCAGCAATGGGCCCAATGTTGCCGCCCCATAAATGTCTGTTTTGGGGCAGTATGACCCACTAGATTTGGGGAAGATTTAAGTCAGTTATCTTAAAAATTTTATTTTATTTTTGGGCTTAATTAGTGCATGATTAAAAGCCTATTCCAATTGGATTCTTCTCGGGCTAGTCTTGTAGTTATGGGCCTTATAGCCTTAGTTGGGCTGGAACTTTTGATAGGCCCGTTGGGCCCTTGGGTCCTATATTTATCTTGCCATTGTGATGAGTTTTATGGGCCAAATACTCAAGTAGTTGGGCCCTTGCTTGCCCACTATAATAAATCCATACTTGGGCCGAGATGTGAGGCCCAACTTACTTATGTTAAATATAAGGATTTCCCATATGTTAGGAAAATGGGCTGTCCATTGGGCCCACCACAATGAGTGAACCCATGATCCTTATGGTGGGGCCCAAACCTCACTTGAGGGCCCACTACATGGCCTATGATTTGGGCTTGGGGTATGGCCCATTAGACTATACATTGCTTAGACCTTAGATCTCTTATCATTTGCGTAGCGGGCTACCTTTTTGGGACCCAGTTGAGGTTGGATGTCCTCCATGGTGGCCCTAAGGTAGGCCCATAGAGGCCTTTATAGGTGGTTAAAGGCCCACCTTAGGTTGGCTAGGACCGTCCCTTTTTAGGGCCATGACTCTCTTTTAGCTTGTGGGCCATCCCAAATTACTGGGCCCCTACTAGAAGACTTCTCTTCTTCTTAGAATACCTGTCTATGTGCCTAGACCTTGACCCTCCTTAGGACGGAGGATTCCATATTTCACAAAAAGCACACTTACATTCTTGTGACCCATATGCATCATCTGTATGAATTGATTGCATTGTGTGGTGGTCATTGAGGGATGGAGCTTCTCCCCTTATGCACATTGTGTGCCTGGAGCTAATGCATGATCTGTGTGTGTGACTCGTGCATTGGCATAACATTTCATGATGATACCGCCCTTGCTTCATAAGGGCCTCGCCTCCATAAGGATATTCGTGGATGGTCATATGAGTGGACATTGAAAATATTACTTGAATATACTGGGTGCATAGGATGCCCATGGGTGAAATTTTCAAAATTTCTATGGTACCAAGGATCTGCTCCAACACTGTGATTGGGTGGAATATATGAGCGCACGAGGGCCTTATACCGTTAGGCTGCGACTCCCACTGTTGTGTAGTCGGTTGGATAGGGGTGTGGCCTTACCTGCCTGGTGTGAGGAGGCATTGCTAGGCTGAGTTTGTCTAGCTCGTAAATGGGTCTGCTACCATCGGGCCTTGCTGGTGATTGGCTATCCATAGGCGGGTAGTGAGGTCTCTCACGCTCGTTTAACTGTGCGGGGTCTGTAGAGCGACATTCATTTAATAGTGTAATGGACCCCGGTGATTTTCTTATGATTGAAAATGTACTTGACATATGGTTTGGATATGAGCACTGGCATTACTTGCATCACATTAGCATTGATTGTGTAAGCCCCTTCATGCATTGCCTTGGTATGGTGTCCAGTACTCATCACATCGTATTCATGATAAGCCTTGGTAAGACTAGTGATATTCTCATTTAACATGTTTCCATTCTTACATCTCCTACTATTCTCCTGTGCACCATTGTCACACACTTACACTATCCTTTAAGCTTTTATAAACTTATGCACGATTGTTACATGCAGGAGACTCTAGGCAGGTGACGTAGCAGCAGAGCGTGGAGTAGAGTTGAGCTTGAGAACTCCAGTGTTGCTGACCCTTTTTTCTCTCTTCCCATTATCTTATGTATGTCCTTTAGGACCTGATGTAAGCTTGTAAAAGTTCAAATTCTTAGTAGATTTTGTGATGTATATCCTTGGTTATTTCCAGATGTACTTGTTGTGATCTTGGGTATTCTCGCATCGAAAATGATTATACTATTATAAGAATCCTCCTTGTATGATCCCAGGATCGGAACCTGCCTCAGAAGCCGAGAATAAGGTACTACAAAGGCTATTGCGGTCAGAACCGGCCATCGAGTTCCTTGTGAGTCTGGTTATCGAGTCTGGGGCATGACAGATTCCACCAGAAACAACCCAAGATGGGTCACTTCAAAAATTCATGGATGCTCAAGAGTAATTCAACCAACACATCATGCAACTGTTCACAGACATTAGAACATCAAGTTACTTGAATCCTCCATTCAAAAAAATTAGTCACACCCCATTGATGAGGAAGAGGATTGTCTAGCCCAACCTCAGTCCAATCTAGAAATACAATGTGAGGAGAGTGATCTCAACTCGCTTGTTGAGCATACTTAATTTGAGAATGAGGAATTGAAATATGCTCAAGAGCCTACAGTTCAGTTTTCCCAAGAGTCAATCTTAATTAAGGTGCCAATTAATGATCAAGAGGTACAGGGAAATTTCAAACATAGTGATGTTGATCCACTCCACCTACATGACACGCTTGATTTCAATATAGAAAATGAGACCATTTTAACTGAATATCCCAACTCTATAGAAGTTTTGTTGGCACACTTTGAGGATTCTAATGATAATATGATTAAAGACATAGTGGATGCCTTGCAAGAATATACCTCAGTATTTGACATCGACCGGGGGAATCATTATTTTGAAGAGCTCCCTTCCAAAGATCTGGAATGTTTATCATTAAAGGTGGAAGAGTTGGAATTTTTGCCGAAGTCTGAAACTTCAAAATTTGTTGAGCTAAAGAAATTTTCTTTAATTTACAATTAATTGTGGTCTCTGATTCGTCGTGGTGTATTAACATTGAAAACTTTTTTGCCACAGGTGAATATTATCTACTTTGGATACCTTGCAAGATTAAAAGAAAATTTTATATTGAGGTTCATAAATTTCTCTAGACATCCGTGCTCCAGCACATCTAAGACTACTTTAAAAAGAGTTTTTGGATGATCTTGTTAAGAAACCTATTGAGATACTGGCCGAAGGAGGAACCTATCTGCCCAAAATGAGTAATTTTCCCATGCCTTCTAGGATTAGGTAATTTATTAGCTTTCTTAGGATTAGTTTGATTTATTTGTTTAATTTAGTTATTGAAACACCAATAGATAGGAAGTTTACACCAATACTTATATGTATGTCACCTTTCAGGTTCTTTTTATCCACTCCTCTTTATTTTCATTGCTCTTAATATTACTCTTATTGCATATATTTATACATTGAGGACAATGTATAATTTAGGTTGGGGGGTAGGGTTTCCTTTGGAAAATTCTTTAGATTTGTATTGAATTGTTTTAATTTTGAGCTATAATTTTTTTTTTTTTTTTTTGAATTTAAGTGATTTTAAAGATAATCCGAAGATTAGAATGATGAGGTACTTAATGTTAAAGATTTTTGAAATATGAATTTTAGTTATTTGATAGATTTCAAAGTCGAGTATGAATTTATTAATGTTTAATTGGAGTTTTAAACATTGAGCCATGTAATTCACATGTCATATATAACTTACATCTCTAAAAGTTTTAGTTCATACTGAATTGTTAACTTGATAATTATTGAGAATGGTAGAACCAAGCCTGAGGAATTTTTCAATCATATTCAATGAAAAAAGTTGGAAAAAAAATTGTGAAAGAGAAGGTAATACCCAGCTAAAAAATAATTGTTGCCAAAAAGGGCTATCTATTGATGTACCCATGAAAGAGAAAAATAATGGACATAAAAGAAGAAAAGTGAAAATAGTGTAAAAGCCATCGATGGAAAAAATAAAAAGCTAGAAGAATAAAATATTGACCCGTAAGGCAAGTTTTGGTTTAGGCTTTGGTTATCCTGAAGATCTTTAGATTATCAACATTATCATGAAAGTAAAAAAGCTAAAACCTTTGGTTGTGTTAAGTTTAGATTTCACTATGCACATAAAATTCAATGTTTAGAAATTGTCTAATTATAGATTAATACTTTGAATTTAATTAGGATATTTACAAAGTGCTAGAGTTTAGGTATAAATTATGTTTTACATTGATATACCTTAGATTTCTAAAATTTGAACTACTTCGAGAATTGCTTAAGTTTATGGAAATTTGTTCATTTAGTTTTGAAATATCTTTTGCATGTTTTGCTCGAGACTAGCAAAATGCTGGTTGGGGTGTGTGTTAAGACCTAAATATTGCATATTTATCCATTCAATTATATTAGCTTTCCTATAAGATGATGTTAAGGAAGAATTTATGTTTTAAGGGAAGAAGATGTTAATGCTAGGGTAGTCAGTCTTATAAGAAAATTCGAGGCCATGGAGCTAAAAAAAGTAGAAACAGTCAGACCCAATGAAATGATTGAAACTGTTGGTGGTATTTGTACAAGTAACGTGCACTTGACGCAAGAGTGTCCCATAATTCCTGCATTCTAGGAGCTGTTACATGAGCAATCCAATGCCATGAACAATTATTAATGGACCTTCAGTGCTCTAATTTTAAACACGTACAATTCTAATTGGCGGAACCACCAAAATCTTAATTGGAGGAATAGAACAACGGCTAACACTGATAAGAATATTAAAGGGCCTCTTCCTTCGATTCTTATTCCATTTTTTACATTGAAGAAGACCCAAGAGGATCCAGTTCAAAGGTTCATGAATGATCAAGAACAATTCAATCAGAATGTCATGCAAACATTCCAAGATATTAAAACATCATTAGGAATGTTTGCATCATCCATTCAAAGATTAAAGCCACAATTAACTATTAGAGAGAAGGAGACTCTTCCAACCTAACCTCTAACTAACCCAAAACCTCAATTGGACATAAGTGACGCTCTTCTACTCAATATGTGGAGCAAGTCAAGTCCATCACTGCTATTAGAAGTGAAAAAATAATTGACAAGAGCATTGCGATGAGGGTTGATGAGCATAAGGACTCAGAAGAATCTATGGGTGATGATGAGCCTAGCAACATCCCACATGAGAATGAACTGGAACAAGAGTATAAGCCCATGGCTCTTTTCCCACAACGGTTGATCTCACCTAAACCTCTACCCAATACTTAGGATATCTTAGAGGTTCTCAAACATGTGAAAATTAACATTCCTTTGTTAGATGTCATAAAATAAATTCCATCATATACCGAGTTCCTTAAGGATCTTTGTACGGTCAAGAGATGATACAATGTTCAAAAGAAGGTATTTTTGACAGAGAAATTAAGTGCCATCATCAAACATGATGTGCCCAAAAAATATAAAGACCCCGGTAGCCTAATCATTTCAGGTGTAATTGGGAATCACTGAATTAAGCATGCCTTACTTGATTTGGGGGTGAGTGTAAATCTAAATCCCTTTTCGATTTACAACAAACTTGGTCTAGGTGAATTAAAACCCACCAATACCATACTCTAATTAGTTGATCGTTCGATTTGTATATCGAGAGGGATGATAGAAGACGTGCTTGTCCAAGTTGATAAGTTCTACTACCCAGTGGACTTTATTGTTTTGGACACGTAACCGGTTATTGATGCTAGCACTCAAATTCCTGTCATCCTTGGCTGTCCATTCCTAGCTACATTAAACAATATAATCAATTGTAGGAATGTGATCATGAAGTTGTCCTTTGGGAATATGACAATTGAACTAAATGTGTTTATGATAATGCCTAAATGTTGCATATTAATCATCTTAATTATATTAGCTTTCCTGGTAATTAAGTGCTAAATTGATTTAATTATATATGTTTTCTTCATGCAAGGAGATTTTGGACTTAAAGAAGAATACATGCTTAAAAAGAAAAATTAAAGCTAAAAAGAATTATTAATAAATAATTGGAGATTTGGTTGACATTATTGAAGATTTCAAGTTCCAAAGATCTAAGAAAGCAAAGTGTAAAGGAGAGAGAAAAGACTGAAATATCATACAGTGCATCAATAAAAATAACAGACTGTTCGGTCCGATCGAATGTGCATAAAACAGTCCAGCAAGACATTGTAATTTTCATAAGTAATTTGGTTTGAACTTAGGTCTAACTGAAGTCATGTTCGGTACCACCAAAGGGAGGTTCAGTGCGACCTGAGGGAGATAGAGACTAGAGCTGGGCATCGGATCAAGTCAGATCGGATTGGGTCTAACTCGATTCGGTCCAAAATCTATATAGGCAGACCCGAACTCGATCCGATCTGGAATCGAGTCTGGGACATTAGATTTGAACCGATCCGATGCACGATTGGCCTAACCCGAACCGAGTCTGACTCGGTCAGGGAAACCGAGTCGGATCGAATTAGGTACGATTTAGATTAAATTTTTTAATGGTGAAAATTATTATCCTCGCTGCTATTTTCGATGCGGTCCATTTGAGCTTTAGATATGATTCAATTTTTTTCCCAAATGCTCTAAAATGATCACGAAAAATGGATAAATGGTATGGATATAATAAATACATCATTGTGGGGCCCATGTAATTTTGATATCATTTGAGTCGTTCGTACAAGTCGGAGCTCGAGGCGCGTAGGCATAGCTGTGTTGACATGCACAGCATGAAAGTGCAGCTGTAACACGGAGCTCAAGGCGCGTAACATGCATTGCTGTATTGATGTTATCAAGTTCTGTGGGTCTAATCATGGGGTATGTGTTATATCCCAACTGTCCATCCATTTGGCGAGCTTGTCTTAAGGCTTGAGATGAAAAATAAGATAGATCTAACTATCAAGTGAACCACACAAATTGTTTAACAGTGAAAATCATTATCTCTGCTACTATTTGTGGTGTGGTCCAGATGATCTTTGGATATTATTCATTTTTTGGATAATGCTCTATAATGATCTCTAAAATTATATGAATGATGTAGATATAATAAATACATCACTGTGGGGCCCATATAACTTTGATCTCCTTTGAACTGTTCATACAACTCGAAGCCCGAGGAGAGTCAGGGATGGGGATTCCTTGCGAAAGCCTTTCACAGGAAGTTCCTGTGCTGGGAACATAGGTGGGCCCGGAGGTGATGTTTTTGAGAAATCCACTCCATTCATCTGTTTTGTGAGCTCATTTTAGTTTGCTAGGCAAAAAATGTGTTGTATTCAATACTCAGATGGGCTAAAAACGTGAGTATTGAATGTCAACAGTTGAAATATTTGTGTGGCCATAGAAGCTTTGAATCGGGATAATATTTGTGTTTTCATTTCAACCCAATATGAATGATGTTATAAACGGTATAAATGTCATATAAACATCATTGTCGATGCCAGGAACATTACAACGACAGGAATTTCCCTTCACACATTTTCCTTTAATGCGGCCCACTTGAGTCTTGGATCCTACTCAATTTTGGTTTCAAGTCCTAAAATGATCTCACAAAATGGATGGACGGGGTGGATTTCTCACAAGCATCACGGTAGGCCCCACCTAAGTTTCCAGCGCAGGAACTTCCCTGTGAAAGGATGCTGTAGAGGAAATCTGCGTCCGAAGCGTCAGTACTCGTCTTTGCACGACACGTACCTATAGGCTACAACAGTTATATGTGGTACTGAGTAAACTCTGTTAGGGCCCACTGTGAATGCATGTGGTTTATTCACTTCGGATCGGGTCGGGTCGGATCCATTCAGATCGGGTTTTGGATCGTATCGGTCTGGATTGACCACGATCCGAAAAACATTCGGATCTAAATGGCCTAAGTCGATCCGCATCGATCCAGACTGTCGGTTTGGTTCGGATCCACCAGATCGGGTTAGACATGCCCAGCTCTAATAGAGACTTTAGACTTATTTTAGAGAAATTTGGCTACAATCAAGAGACCAGTTTGGTGTGAACGAAGGCCATCGTTGATACGACCAAAGTGTAACAAAGTGTGTAAATTTGAAGTCGGTTCCAAGTCAGAGCAAGTTTTTCATATATAAAGGGATGTCTTAAGCTTTCGTAGAGATGAATTAGGGTAGAGGAGATAGAGTAAGGAATTATGGAGCTTCTACGGAATCCCCCTTCTCCAATCCTTCGGTTCTACTTCGAGTTTTTATGTTTTTGTTTGAGTTTATTTCAATCATGTTTATGTTGGTTAAATATCTTAGCTAGGGCTAAGAGGTGAATCTTGTAGTGGTTTTTAATGTCTTAGTTTACTTTGATTTAAATATTTGGTTTAATTATTGAACAATTCATTGATATTGGTTTGAATGAAGATTTACTTTTTAGTTTACTTTGATCCATTGTTGACTCTAGGCATATTGGATGCTTAGGAAAGCTAAGAGTGATTACTTATCTATTTTGAAAGGGATAGATCAGTAAAATACATTGATCTATCGTAGACAAAGGGCACGATAAATGCATTGAATTCCCTGCAATCAATGCCTTGGTGCCTCATGTGGGAACCAATTCAATTGAAATTCAAATCTATTTTGGATTGTGAAGGATGATTTAACCACTCTATTATACGGATGGATATGATAAAACTTCGATTTCAATTGAATTATCTAATTGAATCAAGTGAATTAAATATTAAGAATGACTATAAGTGGATCCTTAACACTTTAATACTTTGTTATATTAATTTTACTTTAAATTATCTCAGTTTCAATAATTACTTTTTAAAATCTAATTTTATAATTAGTTTTAGTTATAGTTCTAAAGTATTCTATAAAATACATAAATATAAATCCCTATGGGTTTGACCTGGGTTTCCCTGAGTAAAACTAAATCATAGCCCTGCACTTGGGGTTTGCTCAACAGTTTAATATGTGCAAGCAACAAGAGAATGGTGATGAGGTCCATAATTAATTTAACTCATTTATTCATAGAAGATAAGTCTCTTCTGACTTTGTACTCTACACCTTAGAAGCATGCTTGGCCCACTCTACTGATCTTAGTGATGATATGATTCAGGAGATGGATGCCTTTCTTGATGCGATGCCGGTACTTGAAACTAACCGGTGGACGCTTCAATTTGAACCGTTACCCCTAACTGACTCAAAGCCTCTACTGTCTAGTGTTAAGGCACCAAAATTTGCCTAAAATCCATTCCCGTTGAATTGAAATATGCATATTTGGGTCAAGATGAGACATATTCAGTGGTAATTTCTTTCAACTTGGATAATAAGCAAGAGAGTAAGTTGATTTATACTCTCAAAGAGCATAGGAGAGCTCTTGGATGGATTATTGTGGACCTCAAGGGAATCAACCCCCTGATTTGTACTCACCATATCTACCTCAAAGATAATGCAAAAACATCTAGATAACCACAACACCGTCTAAATCTAAACATGAAAGACGTACTTAAGGTTGAGGTGTTAAAGCTTTTAGATGTGGGTATTATCTACTCTATATCTAATAGCCAATGGGTGAGTCCAACTCAGGTGGTGCCCAAGAAGTCTAGAATTACCATCGTAGTTAATGTGAATAATGAACTCATGCCAACTAGAGTTACCACTAGTTGGAGAATGTGCATTGACTACCGGAAGCTAAATACCATTACAAAGAAGGACCACTTTCCTTTGCCCTTTGTCAATCAAATTTTGGAAAGGTTAACAGGCCACTTCTACTATTTTTTCTTAGATCGGTACTCAGGCTACAATCAGATAGAGATAGCCCTTAAGGACCAAGGAAAGACTACCTTTACATGTTCCTTTGGCACTTTTTCCCATTGAAGGATGCTGTTTGGATTGCGTAATGCTCCCTTCACATTTCAACGATGTATGTTGAGTATTTTTTTGACAGTGGGGCAGTTTTTAGAGATCTTCATGGACAACTTCTACGTCTTTGGTTTCTCTTTTAATAAATGCCTTAAGCACCTAAGATTGGTGCTGAAAAGATGTGAAGAAAAGAGCATTATACTAAATTGGAAAAAATGCCACTTTATGGTTCAAAAGGGAATAGTCCTTAGACACATCATATTATACAATGGAATTGAGGTGAATAAAACTAAAATTGACTTAATCTCTAACCTACCACTACCTAAGAGCATACGCAACGTGCGATCCTTCTTAAGATAGCCGGGTTTTACCGACGGTTCATAAAGGACTTTAGCCCCATTTCTTGTCCTTTATATAACATTCTTCAAAAGGAAACCCCTCTCGAGTGGATTAAGTAATGCCAAAAAGCTTTCACCAATCTCAAAGGCATGTTGACCAGCACCCCCATCATGCAACCACCCGATCGGAGTATCTCTTTTGAAATCATGTGCGATGCAAGCAATTATGTGATCGAGGTAATACTAAGCCGGATAAAAGAGAAGAAGCCCTATGTTATTTAATATGCAAGTAGAACTCTAAACCTTGCCCAGGTGAACTACTCCACTATGAAAAATGAACTCTTAGCTGTAGTGTTTGCTTTGGACAAGTTTAGGTCCTATTTGATCGGGTCCAAGATAATCATTTTCATTGACCTTGCAATGCTAAAGTATCTTCTTTTTAAGAAGGATGTTGAGCCCCGTTTGCTAAGATTGATCCTTCTATTCTAAGAGTTTGATTTGAAAATCCAAGATAAGAAAGATGAGAAAATATGTAGCTGAGGATTTCTTACGACTTGTTTTATCTGATTCCACAGAAATGACACCCATCAATGACACGTTTCCTCATGAAAAACTCTTTAAAGTTTTTCAATTACATTGGTATACTAACATTGCTAACTATTTAACTACAGGTACGATTTTTACTCATTGGACAACGCAAGATAAAAAGAAAATTTTCGCTGAGGTATACAAGTTCTTTTCGGATGATCCCCATCTTTTTAAATATTGCCTAGATCAAATTATAAGGAGATGTATTCTCAATCATGAGAAACACAATGCATGTCATCTCCTTTTGTCACTCATATGCATGTGGTGGCAATTTTTTAGCTAAAAAGATGGCTTCAAAAATTCCACAGTGCAGCTTTTATTGACCCACTATGTTTAAGGATACTAATGAATTTTATAAAGTGTACGAGTGAGGTCAAAAATTGGGAGGAATATCCTATTGGAATATGATTCTGCTAAATCCTATTTTAATCATAGATGAATTTTAATTACTGGGGTATCAATTTCATGGGACAATTTCTACCATCATTTGAAAATTTCTATATTCTCCTTGTTGTTATTATGTTTCCAAATGGGTTAAGACAATTCCGTGCTGGAATAGTGATCATCAAACGATCATTAAGTTTTTAAAAGAAATTATCTTTTATAGGTTCGGAACGCCTCAAGCCATCATTATTGATAGAGGATCTCACTTTTGCAATAGGCCATTTTAAACATTAATAAAGAAATATGGTATTACGCATAAACTAAGCACTCCTATTATCCACAAACGAGCAACCAAGTTGAAATATCAAATAGGGAGATTAAATAAATCTTGGAAAAAATACTGAACCCAGACCGCAAGGATTAGTCACTTTAACTAACCGACGTGCTTTGGACTTACTGTACGGCCTACAAAACCCCTATTGGTATGTCACCCTACAGTCTTGTCTATGGGAAGGCTTGTCACTTGCCTGTGGAGTTGGAGCATAAGGCATATTGAGTTATAAAGACTTTTAATTTTAATATCCATAAAGTTGGCTTTTCACACAAATTTCAATTGGACGAACGTGAAGAAATCTAGAATGAGGCTTATGAGAACTCTCGGATATATAAGGACATGATGACGATATTCCATGACAAAAACATCTTTTTGAAAAAAAATTTAACCAACGTTAGAAAGTCCCGTATAAATCTAGACTTTATTTTTTTCTTGAAAAATTGAGATCTCGTTGGACTGACCCCTTTGTAGTTAAAACATTTTATCCTCATGGGGCTGCCAAGATAGAGAATCTGACAAATAATAAAATCTTTAAAGTGAACGGTCAACGCCTTAAGACATTTGTAGGTAATTTTGATTCAGAGGACATGTCCATTCCTTTGAAAGATCTTGTTTACCAAGACTGATCTTCTTCTTTAATGGAGGAGGTCCCTCTAGTTGTTTATCACTTTCTTAGTTTAGGTTTGATTTTGTTAGTTTGGCGATCTGGAAAACCCTCCTAGTTATCAATATCTTTGTGGTTTTTGAGCAAAATTTTCAAAAAATTTCAATTCTTATATTTCAAAACTCTTTTTGAAGGCTGATATTCTATATACCTAAGTATGTTTAGATATGGGATGATGAGATATAATGTAATTTGATTTTTGAAAAGCCTAGAGTATAGTTGATTAGTAGATTTTTGAACAAGTTCCTTTCATGAATTAATTGTTAGGAAGTTTTAAACATTAATTGAGTCTAGTTCACAATTCACATCTCACTCATAGTTCTTAAGGCCAACCAGAACCCGTAGTGTTTAGCTTGATTATTACTAAAAAATGTTAGGAAGCAAGCCTGGAGATCCCTATCTACCCTGATATAAAAAGAAGAGAAGAGCCAGCTATATATATATATATATATAAATAGTGGAATTGGAAAGGGTTACTTATTGCATGCACTTAAATGAAAAAAAAGAAGGAGAAAAGAAGAAAGATGATAGTGTGAAAGCTATCGATGATAAGTTAGAAAAATGAAAGGAATGAGAGCTGGCTTCAGAATTAACGACTTGTGTTGATATGACCCCTATTGGGTAATTGTCATTGTCACAGTTAACCCTATGGTGGGAAGTTTGACTTTTATTAATGATGAGTTAGAATTCACCAAGCACACTAGGAACTTGATGTTTGAATGCATTCTCTTAGTTGATTGATGAATGAAAACTTGGTTTAATTGTTGCTGGTTGTATTAGGATTTAGGTTGACAATGTCTTATCTTTGTGTCTCTAAATTCTATCATACATATGCTTTGGATTACACAAAACGTTGTTTTTATAAAATACGTTTGGAGTTTGGGATTTAGACTTACTTTTCATGTGTTTTGCTCGGGACTAGCAAAATGCTGGTTGGGGTGTGTGTTGAATATAAAATATTACATATTTACCCTCAATTGTGCATTGATTTTATATGCACATATATGCATATTTGATCTTATTACGTACGTTTTGCTATGTGAGGTGACTTGGAGAGCTAAGACGAAAAGATGATTAAAGTAATGATTTAAAGCTTAAAGAATGATCAAGTGGATTATCCGATGTTTGGAGAATAGTATTGAAGAGTTCAAGTGCCAAAGATTCAAGAAAACCAAGTGCTAAAGATGAAGAGACGTCTGAAAAATTACACAATCAAATAACATAAATAACAGATTGTTCGGTCCCACCTGAGGCATGTTCGGTCCAATCAAAAGTGCCATAAACAATCTAAAAATAAATACTAGTTTTTAGAGTAAATTCAGCTTGACCATTCGGTGCGAATAAAGTGATTTTCGGTCCCACCGAAGGTAAGTTTAGTTCGACCGAAAGGAGACAGAGAGTCCAGTACAATTTTTGAAAAAATTTGGCTGTAGCCGAAGGTATGTTCGGCTTGATTTGGTGCGACTGAAGCGTAACAAAATTACATAAATTTGAAGTTAGTGCAGGATTTTCCAATTTAAAGGGATGATTTAGGCTATTCTAAACACGAATTATGGTTTGAGAGAGAGAGAGAGAGAGAGAGAGAGAGAGAGAGAGAGAGAGAGAGAGAGAGGTGTCGGAGCGTATACAGAGCCGTTCTTCTTCTTCAATCTTTCTGTTTTAGTTTAATTTTCTCTCTTTTTTTTTTTTTTTTTTTTTTTTAAGGTTTAGTTCAACTATGACAATGGTTAGCCAAATCTCTTAGATAAGGCTAAAATGTGAAGCTTGTAGTTATTTTTAATATTTTAGTTTGCTTTGATTCAAGTTTTATGGTTTAAATGTTGAACAATTCATTGATTTTGTTTTGAATAAAGCTTTAGTTTTAGTTTACTTTGATTCATTGTTGACTCTAGGCACTTTGGATGTTTAAGAATGTTAAAATTATTTGCTTATATATTTTGCAAGGGATTAAACTGTAAAATTCATGGATTTATTGTAGACTATGGGCACGATAGATTTTTAGGATTCCTTGCGATCACTAATTGGTGCTTCATGTGGGATTAAATCAATTGAAGTTTAAGTCTATTTTTGTTTGTGAATTTTTAATTAACCGCTTTATTATCCAACTGGATAGGATAGGACTTCGATTCCAATTGTGTTTTTTAATTGAATTAAGTGAATTAGGCATTAAGAATGGCTAGAAGTGGATCCTTAGCGCTCTAGTGTTTTATCTTATTGATTTTCTCTCTACAACATTTAGATTTCCATTATTGCTTTATTTTAATTCAAATTCCATAGTTCTAATTTTAGTCTAATTCTAAATTGTTTTGAGAACCTACCAATATAAGTCCCTGAGGATTTGATCTCGGTCTTACCGAGTTAAAACTACATCGCAACCTTGCACTCGGGGTTGTCATCTTTCTGGATCGATCAACCGTCAGTCCAAAATATGAAGCTTGGTGGAGAACAAATGAACTCCTAAATATTTGATAGGGAGTTTTCCTTCCTCCATACTAAGAATTGATTTAATTTCGTGCTTGCAGGTATAGGAGCCAGAGATAATTAGCACACTCTTCTGAATATTAACCTAAAGTCCCGAATTTTCATGAAAATTATGAAAGAAGTTAGGCAAACTAAAGGCAAAATGAGAGTTCGTACTAAATAGATCATTAAATCATCAACAAATAGGAGATGAGAGATGGAAATAGTCCCAACCTTGCAGAGGGTATGAATTAAACCATTTTGATAGCATTTATCTAGCAAGGTTGGGAATATTTCCATAACAATTATGAAGAGGAAAGGAGAGAGCAAGTTTCCTTGTCTAATTCCTCTACTGCTCCTGGAAAAAACCAAAGCCTCCCCGTTAATTATAATCGAGAAGGAGGGGGTGGATATAGCAGCATGGATTCAGTTAATTTAAACTTCAGGAAACTTAAGGATGCACAACGTACGCTTCAATGATAAAGTCCCATCTAACAGAGTCAAAAGCCTTTTCAAGGTCAATCTTAGCACACATTCTAGGCAAACCTCTATCAAGATCGATACCTAGAATGAGGTCATGACTGAGTAAAATATTCTTAGAGATATTATGGCTTGAAATAAAGGTAGATTGGTTTTGGCTAATAATGGAAAGCATAATAGGCTTCATTCGTTGATCATGATGTGAGAAATAATTTTGTAGATTTCATTGGTCAAAGAAATAGGCCTGAAGTCATTGGGCTTTTCAACGTTGCTCGATTTGAGAATCAACGATGCAAGGGTAATGTTAATCTATTTAAGCATATTCCTAGAGTTAAAGAAAAGCTAATGATTGCAGTGTATATCTTTCCCAATAATGGGCCAGCAAGTCTTATAAAAATGGGCTTTAAAGCTATTAGGACTTGGGGCTTTATTGGGGTTAGTGGATTTCACAGCTGCTTTAGTTTCTTGGATGGTGACAGGCGTAATAAGTTGGCTACCTTCTTCAGAGAGCTTAGAGATACTGTGTAAGAGTTGCAAGTCAATGGGGGATGATCCTTATGGGTGGAAATAAGGATATTTTTGAAATGCTCGATAATTATTTTCTTAATCTCATCCTTATTTTCCATGTAGGTACCATCATTGCCTTTAATTTTCTAAATATTAGTAGAATCTTGTTTAGATTTGATAGAGGCATAGAAAAACTTAGAATTAGAGTCATTGAGATTAAGTTTAATTTCTCTAGCCTTCTGCCCTAGCACAGAGAATTCCATAGATTGAAGTTTGTCAAGCTTTTCTCCGGCTGAACGCTCAATCTCAACATCAGTGGGAGAGTGATTAGATTGAATGAGAGTTTGAACGGCATGGAGGTCCTCTTTAGCTCTATCTAGTGGCTCATTTAATTTTGACTTAGTAGCTATCCAATTTTTCAGGGCAAGTTTGAGATTTTTGAGCTTTGTAGCAACAATAAACATGGGATCGAAGCCACAACTTGTTGCTCCCAAGCTCTAACTACAATATGAAAGAATCCATCCATCTTGCACCAATGGCTGAAAAAGCGAAAAATGTAATTTATAGGTAAAGGAGTCCGATTCTATCTCTAAAAGCATGGAGGTATGATCAAAGAGGCCTGGAGCCAAGTAGGAGGCTTTATAGGAGCCAAAGGACGCAATGAAGGTCGGATTGGCAAGGACCCTATCCAACCTACATTCCGTCCTTTGAGGGGTCGCACTGCTGTTTGGCCAAGTAACGATATTATCCGAGAGTGTTAGATCGTCCAAACCAACAGAGGTAACGCATTCGTTGAATTCTTCAGTGTGGTTGAGGTTAGGGTCACCGCCTCCTCTCTTTTCATGCAAATATATATATGATGCAGTTGAAATCTCTCGCAATGATAGAAGTGCTGTTCAGGTTTAAGGCGAGGTGGGAAAACTCATTCCATAAGAGCCTCCTATTGGTTGACATATTGGCCGCATAAATACCTGTAAAAAATAAAGGGCTGGATATTTCTGAGATTAGCTGATAGTGGATAAGTTGATCTGTTTTATGGATGATGGATAATTGAATCATGTTATTCCAAGCAATTAAGATTCTACAATTGGAACACAACTCAATATTAGTAACATAAGCCCAATTATGGGGTAAGAAAGAGTTGCAAGCACCATAAAGATTAGGGTTACAGATACGAGTTTCGACAATGCAAATCATTGACAAATTAAGAAAATGAATCATATCCTTAATTTCCTTCTGCGTCGTGGGCCTATTGAGGCCCCCAACATTCCAGGTGAGAATCTTCATCAAGTACCATTTGTGGTAGGGGAGGAGAGATCGAGGTTTCCCTTAGCAGCTTGGGTCACTTGATGTGTGAGGTTTGTAACTTGTTCATCACCGAGCTCGACATTTCCATCCAAATCGGATAAGATGGAAAAATTATTGGATTGGGCGGTCACGCTAAATGATCGCAACCTGGCATGACCACGAGAGGAACTAGAGTCACTCCTTTTGCCACAAGCTGTAGGTGAGGAGGACCCATCACCTGGATCACTCTGGATTTCGACATTGTCAACATTCTGGTTATCCATAGTAGAAGATGTATCTTTATCTCACTTTTGCACCCAAACTTGCTTTGATGCTCCAAAGGATGTAGAGCCTCTTATAGATACGTGGTTGCCATGGGTACTAACATTCCTTGAAGATGTGGAGGGTCCCAATGGTGCTGAGATAGGAAAATTAGGGGGACCCATATTTGAGGTGGTAGTATTCCCACTTGTGTTGGGACCCACTTTGGCTTTAGCATGATTTTTGGGGCAGCCTTTTTTTGAATGGTTGAATGTCTCACATTCTTGGTTTCCACACATACTCAACAAGTTGCTTTATAAATTTACCCCTACATTCGATCTTCATTGATTCCGAGAGGATGGAGTGGACACCAATTTCCATGTAGACACGAGCAAAGGATCATGTGCCCGTAGCCGTGGTTTGATCCATAAAAAAGAGGAATGTCGATAGTACTAGCTATCTTACCAACGATTCGAGGCGTTCGGTGGATAAAGTTAGAATTGGGGTGTTACTCTACAATGGGATGGTGTCCAAATTTTCCTTATGAAGAGAGATAATGCCAGACCACCTACTCAACATTAGTAGGTGGCCAGTAACAGACCATGGTCCCCTTTCAAGAATGGATTGATTTTCATTAAAGTCTTAAAAGTTTGAAAATGTAAAATCCGTTCTCCAGGTTGAGATCTCGAGGCAGTTCCTAATTTTCCATGCTCGCTTTCTAATAAAATACTCAAATGGTGTGTTTTTCCAAGTTTTTTTTCGATCCTGGACCTCATCTTCCTCGACTGGGATCATGAAATGCTCATCTGGGTCTGGGTCAATAAAGTTTAAATTAAGAGTAGGATTAGGGTCTTCTTTGATGAGGTTGGCCCAGCTGAACCTGATCAGTGAGAGTATTTATAGGGGGGGGGGGGGAGCACATCTGCTAGGAAAAGCAGCTACACCTGGCTTTACTGCCTGAATCAAAGTAGAGTTTTGAATGCTCCTTGGCCATCAAAAGGCGCAAGGCCAGTAGTGTTGGTCCTGACAGGTGGGCTTGTATCCCTTGATTTGTAAATTGGAGCGGTTGTTCTCTGTAGGGATGGAGGCCCACCTGATTGGGGGCCAAGAACTATTGGCCCAGAAGAAGTGGGCTCCTCAGGCAGTGGGCTAAGCAAAGAGGGCTCCTGTTGTGCAGAACAGGAATAAGGAGTTTTCTGGCATCCGCACCACAGCAGTCGAGGTTGCTCTCGCAGCTACAGCAGGCCCTCGTGCCTCTAGCAGAACGACGCTGCCTGTTAGCCATGGCTTCATTTGGCCGTGAAATACAGGAACGACGAGGGTAGGGGTCGATCACACTAGCAGAGGGGGGAGAGAATAAGAGAGGAGTGTTAGAGAATAAGTGTCCAAGTGGGATTGGACGGTTGGATAGTTGAGTAGGTCTACGAGGAGAGTTCTAAACGGTTCAGATCTTCGATAGTGTAAATGGCAAGAGGATTGGCTCGTGTACCACACACCACCGATCTGGCTGGTGTGGGTAGGAAACGGATTGGCTACTCCCCCTGCCATCAGCCCATTGGTTGATGGTCGGTGCTTTGTGGGCCCCATCATGATCTATGTATTTCATCCATTCCATTCATCCATTTTTACAGATAATTTTAGGGCTGATCTCAAAAATGAAAAATGAGAGGGATATAAATCTCAGGTGGACCACACTACAGGAAAACAATAATGATTGGATATCCACCATTAAAATCCTCCTAAGGCCCACTGTACTGTTTATTTCACATCCAATATGTTGATTAGGTCGTACATAAGGGAAGAAATAAAGATCAGCTTGATCCAAAACTTTTAAGGCCCCCAAAAAAGTTTTTAATGGTCGACGTTCATTTAACACGTTTTCCTGTAATGTGGTCTACTTAGGATTAGGATATACGTCATTTTTGGTCTCATAGAATAAAATGATATAGAAAAATATATGGACGGCATGGATGAAACACATACATCATGGTAGGGCCCACAGAGAACTGACTATCAGCCATTGGCTGGTGGCAGGGGGAGTAGCCAATCCGTTTCCACCGCTGCCGCACCTCGAGCTCGGAGTTGTACGAACGGTTCAAAGGAGATCAAAGTTACATGGCCCCAAAATGATGTATTTATTATATCCACACCGTTCATCCATTTTTGAGATCATTTTAGAGCATGAATGGTGGACCACACCACAAATAGCAGTGGGATAATGATTCTCACCGTTAAAACATTCATAGGGCCCACCATAACGTTTATTTTCATTTAATCTGTTCATAAGGTCACACACACCTGAATGAAGAGTAAAAACAAATATCATATTGATCCAAAACTTCTGTGACCCCATAAGGATTTCAACGGAAAACATTTAATCTCTCACTACTTTTTGCAGTGCGGTCTACTTAATCTTTGGATCTGTCTTATTTTTTGGTTCAAGCCTGGTATGAGCTCTCAAATGAAAGGATGGTTGGGATATAACACATACCTTATGATGAGACCCACAGAACTTGGTGACATCAGCACACCAGCTAGATCGGTGGTGTGTGGTACACCAGCCAATCCACTTCCTTGTAAGTGTGCAGTGTTGTGTATAGACGTGTACTTATGCACTCAATTTTTGAGATGTTACACTCTCTCCTCCGGGAAATTTAGAAATTTCTTCTCTAAAGCTAGTGGATGGATGAAATTAGAGTTTTTACAAGGGTTGTTGGAATTAGGGCGTAGTGTCATGCAAAATGATTGGGAACAAAACTAGGGTTTCTCATATTCTTCCAAAATTAGGGTTTTGTCATGGGGCCCATACAAACATACTTTTTAGTCTTGGGCTCAAGCAGGCCCTATATATTCATTATGAGTCGGGCTGGGGCTGGACTGTTTTGGCCTAACATGGGCTTGGGCTGGGTTTGGAGTTAAAGTTGAACAATATGGGATAGGCTCCAACAAAGCTTGGGCCAGCCCTAACCTAATTCATTTACACTCCTAGTTTTATGAGGTGCACTTATTATGGTACTCCTCAATCTTACAGACTTTGTTTGGTAAACCCTATCGTGAATGAAGTCTGTCAATCTACCTCTGTCATGCACATACCCATAATACAATACCTCAACTATCAAGGTCATCCACATACCCATAATACAATACCTCAACTATCAAGGTCATCCATCTATGATCTAGATTCCATGTTGATTATGAAGTGAACCATCAAATTTGAACTATTAGATTATCATTAAGTGAGACCAAAGTAGTTTTAATGGTTAAAACAAAACTTCAAAGGTTAAAAATATTTTAAGAGCTAATTAAAACCATTCAAGTGTTGGGCCCAATGAAAAAATTTATTTGATGACTTCCTGATCTAACCAGATCCCACTCTAAATAAGTCCTATGGTAAAAGTAGTGAATCTTTTATTGGCTCACTTAGGAATCAATGAACCTTGATGGATGTACTTACCATCACCCACTTTTAGCGGCCCTTAAAAAACTTCATAAAGTGAGTCAAAGATGTCTCATCAAGATTCGATACCCTCACACATCCTTAGGTTAAAGAATTGATAAATTAATGTCTACGCTCAAGTCCCTAATCACATGATCATATATAGTCTGAGCTACTAAGTCCCCAAACTATTGACTTGAACCTTAATCCACCAATGTAAGTGTAATACACTTGACAATTTTAAGAGGGACAATTTTTTTATATTAAATTTATTAATGAAAATTAATAATCAGGTGAGCCATCTAACCATTAAACCTTAATCTATGCTAATCTGTCCATTAAAACAACAATCCACGCTATGGATCATCCATCCATGCCATCTAGACTAAAAATTGACTCTTGGATTGCCAAATCAACCATTAAAAATTATCAATTTAATGAATGAATTGCTTAGATAATTGAAATTGCTTATTTAATCACATGATCCACCCAATGATCACCATTCATTTCATTCTCTATAACATTGGCTTCAAGATGATATAATTTCTATAATTTAATCCTAAGTACAACTCTAGATCTAAAGCCAAGAGTGTAGACGACCATGATTAATTGATTATCTAGCTTAGTATAGTGGACCAATATTCAATTAGATGCTTTCATTATATTTTTTTATGCTTAGATCTACTGATCTATATGATTAAATCATGTTAGAAGCATGTGGAATTATGATTAATCATGCGCATGTGCATGGCTCATCATCATGAACATTGAATATATCACCCATCATGTATATTTGATTGATCAAAATATTTTTTCCTAACCCCTTGCATTATGGGCATAAAAATGACACCTTCTGATTGCATCAAATCATACACATGTGTTGTCCACAAGCGTGGCATGTATACACTTGAATTATGTACCCTCACACATGGGTTTGGAGAAGTATTCTTCCTAGGTACACCCTCAGGCTATGAATGTGTAGACACTCCACCATAGACTGACGAGCTGATCAAGTTGGAGGGAAACCATAAACCCAATCCAAACCCCGATCGGAACCCTAAACCTAATCCAAACCCTAAACCCAAATTTAAACCCTAGGAAGCCCAACTCAACCCAACCCGATCAACTCGGAGAGACAACTCACCGAGTCAACCCACTAAGTCAACTCACCTGGTCAACCTACCTAGCTCAGCCTACCCAGTTGACTTGCCTTATTAAACTCAAAGTCTACCCCAAATCATGCCCATTCGGAGTTCAGAGCGAAACAACAATGCAACACCCTTGGAGGCAGGTCCCCCACATGTGTAAGGGAGCTCACCTGCCAAAGCAGGAGGCCCTGTGTGATGCTGGTGAGAAGCCTAACCTCTCCATCCAAGGAGAAACCTTCCTAGCCTTAGCCATTCCATCCATTCAAAAAGGAGAGGAGAGAGTCTAGCCCATGTTAGCTTAGTTTAGCCCAAAATCCTAACCCTGAGCAACCAAGATCTCAATCCAATCCTTATGATATCACCGCCCATCCAACCGTCCAATTAAAATCCTCTAATCACAGCTTTAACATTGTGCAACATATTTTCTCTTCTCAACACCCTTGCTTATCTCGTCCATTAGCATTGCATTGATAACACTAAGCACCTAATTAATTTGAGCGTATGCTCTATGGCTCGTCGATAATTCCGATCTTGCCCATCAGAAACTTTGATTGACTAGTACGCGCATGGCAAGTGGGCAGTCAAGGAAGATTTATCCACATGAAATCATAACTTATCGTCGCTGTGACGCTTAACACAACATCGCACACACATGACATTATATACATAGTCTTGCATACATATCGCTCAACACCTGATGAGTTCAAATGTATGCTCTACGAATTGCCAAGTTAATTGGATCTTGTCCATCAGAAATGTAGACTGGATGATTTATTGTTTTAGCAAGTGGGCAGCCAAGGCAGATTTATCTAGCCAAAACTACATCTTGCCACAAGCATTGTATTTGACACAACGTTACACACTCTTGCATCATGAGTGTGCAAGAACTAATCTTAATCGTCAAAAGTTCGAGAGATTTTGTGAAGTAAAGACCATATGTTCGTACAGGCAGAGTAGGTTCTTAACACCTTCCCTCTCTTTAATTGTGGTTCCTTACTTAGAATCTTCATCCACAGATCAATGAGTCATTTTAGGATAGAGAATCCTCGGATTCTCTATCTTAACATTTCTACAAGGTCTAGCCAACTATGGAATCAGATTGATTGGATAGTGGCAACTCCTGTCAAATATAATCGCTTTGTAATCACACCCATAAACACTTTCTAAAAATCTGCCATTAGCGTAAGCGCGATCCGCCATTCGAGATCCAGCATCTACAGAATGTCTAAGATGAATTTATCCTTAATCCCTTACCCTAAGATTATGAAACAAATTTTTTTAATATATGGTTAACCTCATCGCTTAGATGAATAAATGCAATGCCCTCAATTTCAGGGGTTGAGTACACAGTCGAGGCGTGATTTCTCCTTAGAATCGTAAGGCATCAAATCAATCATAAAAAGTTAATCAAAATAGTGTATAATAAGCCTGTAAGTGAAGTCATGACAATTTCAAAATATACATATAGTAAATCCAAGCAATGGAGTCCACTCAGCTGGGGATTCAATATACATGTCCAAAAAAATGTACAAAATGAAAGTCTACTGTCTTTGTAAAACTACTCCAATAATAACACTACAGCGAAGCATGCCGGCTTATTCCTGCCATTGAAGATCTGGAGGTAAGGCATCTCCTCCACGGGATCTATGTACGCCTCATCTAAGACGTTGACCTCGATGGTACTTGCATCAATGTCATCTAGTGATATTTTTAAACACCATCCCAGGTGGGAGTGAGTGCTCAGTGTTATCATTTCCTTAAGTTACACATGTCATCAATGCAATTTCCTAATCTAGTTGATTAATGCAGGTATGCCATGATAAATGTGCATGCCCCAAGCCGAAATAAAAACTGACAATGATGTGGCTCGTCACCTGCGAAAATAATATATTAAAGCCGACAGTAATGTGGCTTGTCTCCATCATTACCTGTGAAAATATGCCATGACGTGCATGCTTTAGTCTAGTCTTTATTATTCCATTTTACATACAACTGTATTGATGAAGTTAGGATACCACCATTATATCACGAGTCAAGTAAATTGGATCACGTGGCTCATCGCTAGTGTCCTTTAATTTAAATTATGGTTCGTCACCCGAATATTAAATGTGAATAATCAACTAAAGGTACAGGCTCGTCATCCAAAATTTAGCAATATGTTAAGGGCTCATCACCCTAAAATCAAAAAACATGGTAAGGGCTCGTCATCTAAAACTAAATCAACTTAGTACGGGCTCGTCACCCAAAATCAAGAAATGAATGATAGCCTTGTCACCTCCAATGGTGCTGATTGGAACACTATGGGGGGCTTATCACCCAATATAGGCCGATAGCTCGGACATGGTATCCCATATCACCTTGCCCGACCCATGATACTTTTATTACACCAATGACTATAATTGCGACTTTAATATAATGGAAATCATAGTATCCTGGATTTTAAAGAATGTTGTTCAACAATCAAGCATATGAATGATCGACTTTGGATTAAACTGATTTGATTAATCATAGAGAACTTCAATGTAGTTTTAACTATCGTCGGTCATCCATGTTCCACCACGGTCGACCAAATGAGCCTATAATAGCCAACCAACGGCAGACCATCCACTTACTCAAACAATTACCAACGCTTGATCCACAACAATAGTGATACATATAATACAATGCATAAATTCAAGAATAAAACAATTTCATACCACACCATGGTAAGTCAATTGGATATATGTACAAATCTTAGACCAACAATTCACAACGATTTATATAAATGCAACTTAACAAGTAATAAAGAAGGATTCTAATACTATAATTTCATATCAACTTAACAAGTAACAAAGAAAGATTCTAATACTATACTTTCATATTATTCAGGTATTCCATCAAGTATGTTATCACCTAACAACAAATAACATAAGGGTTATAATAATAAATCAATTCTAGCATTCATAACATATGAATTCTTAATAAAATTATGGATTCACTAATTGAGACTATCAATGTTTGATAAAGGGGAATTTAGGAGAAACAATCCTCACCTTAGAAGGAAATGACTCGATCTACTTGCACATATGGTTAGGGTTTTTGGGGGAAAACTCCAATTCCTAAACCAATTCCAAATAACTCTAAATAATATTAGGGATCTATCACTTGATTGCTTAATGAAAAGGTATGGTGTATAACATACCTCTAACTCCAAGTAGATGTGAATTCAGTGGAGGAATAGGTAGCTCATAGGGTAGTGTTGTAGAAATCCCTCATTCCTAGCACAATGAGCTCCCCTTGACTTGGTGTAGCTTCTCTTAAGCTCCCTTGATCAATTACCTTTGATAGATCTTTCAACGAAGTCTGCCAAGGTAATAGGAAGACTAGGGTTTGGAGATGATCCTTTTACAAGCTAGGGTTTTATATAAAACTAGAAGGATTCATCTACCAAGCATTCTAAGCAACTTAGACAATGAGGTTTTACTTATATGGATTGGGTCTAATGCTTAGAGAATGCTAGAATTCAAGAACATATTCAATGGGAGCATTGAATACTCTTTTTTATTTTATTTTATTTTATTCATTTTATTTTTTTTTACACTAAAAAAGATGGCATGAACTCAATGGGATGAGGAATCATTGGAAGAGGAAAAAGCTTAATTTGATGCACAAGGATTCTCTTCTATCAAATTCCCATCAACTAGCAAAATCCCTCATTGCTCTCTTAAATAGAGAAATGAAGCAACGGATATAAACAACTAGTTAATGGCTAGTTTTGATACAGTCGAGTGGACCTTCAATTTGATTGAGCAAATTCAGATTTAGGTTAACTTGCTAGGCATTTTTGGGATCCTTCGATCGGATCGAAGTGAACCCTTCATGGGGTGAAAGTTGGGCCATGATGGTTTTATGGGGTGCTGCATCACTTGGACCGTTCAAATTTTGTGTTCACATCATGGGAGATGAAATTTGAAAAAGTTCTCACTGGTTCTCATGAGAACGGCTATTCAAGTGAGCATTCCCTATATATATATATATATATATATATCTATATATATATATATTGGGAAATGACACCATGAGGGCGACTTGATGGGAGAATCTTATGAGGTTGACCTGTGTATTCACATGTCTATTAGTTTTATAGATCACTTTTGTGCATGGTAAAAAAAAAGTCCAAATCCCGGGCAGACCACTGTATAAGAAACAGTGGACATTGAATGCGCACCATTAAAAATTTCCTTGGCACAACCTTATGTTTATTTGCCATCCAACCTTGCTGATAAGGAACTTGGACGAAAGGTAAAACCAAAAATATTAGATTGATCCAAAACTTTTGTGGCCACCAACAAGTTTTTAATGTTTTCACACGGTGTGGTCCTCTTGAGGTTTGGATCTACTTCATTTTTGGAACAATGTTCCAAATGGAGCTGAAAAAACTGATGGACAACATAGATGTGCAATGTATATATTAACGTTGACCTGACTGCCGTTAAGGAAAGAGCCAGTACTATGGTAATATTGATCATACATCTAATCCAAAATTCTGTGGCCGCCAGGACATTTTTAATGGTAGTTGCTCAAACCAATTTTTTGGGCATAAACAAACATGCTCTGTGATCCCAATCTCGATATATTCTAGGCCAAATAGAACCGTACCAGAAGTAAGTCTGCCCTTCATTTTTTACATGGCCCACCATAGTGTACACGTGAAATCCAATCTGACCATTAGATGTGGAATCCTATGTTGGGTGTGTAGTGAAAAAAATACTAACTTTTGATTCAGGTGGGCCATACCAATAAAAAACTAATGTGAGAGATGTCCATCATTGATTTTTTACAAGGCTTACCATAAAGAGCATATGAAATCCGCTCCAACTATTAAATGCCACACTAAAATCTACAATCAAGGCCTGAGGCCTAAAAAGTAGGCTCATACGTAATTCAAGTGGGCCATGGGAAACCTTTGGAGGGTGTGCTTTCTATATACATTATTTCCATTCTTGTGGTCCACCTGAACTATGAATGGAGTTAATTTTTGAACCATGGGTCTAAAAATGAGATTACACACCTGATGGTTGGAGTGGATTTCACATTAACACCATGGTGGCACCCACCCAAGCCGACAACTCCTTTTATGCTTGAAATAACTAATATGTAGGCAACATTTATTTGCACTAATTAGTCCTAAAATTAGGTAGCTAGTGATACATCTAACTAATTGTGTGTGAGCATTACTCTCACCCACACATATAGACACGTGTGTGCACGTGCACGCATGTGTGCCACCAACTAGCGTGCCTGATTGAAGGTCCAGATTCTGCGAGTATTTTATGTTTTAATTAACGGTCTCTATAATATGAATATTAACGGTCTTGATTCACATGCAGATCAGATACTGATCATTACATATACCATACCTATTATTTTTTCTAACACGAGAGGTCGCATCCTCTTATTGGTAGAAGCAATGGGTCCCACACAGCTCCCCATCAGGCAACACACACCTAACACGAGTGCACAAGCTACCATGCATCCCGCTTACGACTACTCTTTCCTGAATCAACGAGTGGATGGATCATCGCCACCGTTCAACTTCAAGCACTCCACGTGTGATTTTCCACGCGGGCCCCTCATCCTCATATACAGCCTGTAGTCACCGAAGTTCATTGGCTGGTACAAGGCAGGTCGGTGTGGGGTCACAAGCTCAGGTGCGGGCCCTACCAGTACATCATTCTTAGGGTTGTAGAAGATTGCAATGGACAGCCTCTCTTGCGTTGAATTCGCCATCACTCGATGCTCGACGCTCTTGAAAATGCCATTGCTCAGCACCTAATATCAACCACCCAATCACTGTTAGTTATTTATTAATGAGGAAAAATGTTTTAATTATTATGGTCTATATATAGTAGCATCCAAAAAATGGACGGTTGTGATCATAAGAGGATTTCAGCTCGTGTGGGACCCAGTGAGGAGAGATGCTGGTCATGGTTTCGACAGTTTTTATTAATTCAGTCAGTGATCTTTCATTAATTCTAGAAAAATGTTTTCCTGCGAAAAAAAAAACGTGCATTTGACTACATGGGATTAGATATCTACGTTTATCATTTCCACGCATCACCATCTCTTGACTTGAAAGCAGGAACCGATGGTCAAGATGTTTATTTTCACATGGAGAAGACCATCATGTCATCCTCCATGTGCATGACATACATGCCAGTCAATCTAAACCATCAAAATTATAAGGCTTGTTTCTTCGTATATATCATAACCCAGTATATATCTAACAATCGAACAATCCTAAGCACCCATTCTAATACCTAGGGGTGTACATCGAGTTGAACCGAGTCGAGCTGGCCTTAGCTCGACTCGGCTCGATCACTGGCTGACCTCATCTTGAACTCGGCTCGGCTTGGTCCTCGAGCCTGACTGGCCAGCTCGGCTCGGTTCGGTCAGCAGCTCGGGCCGAGTTCGAGCGAAGATCGAGCCGAGTTCTCCATTGAGGCATTTCCACAAACACCTGAATTGTAACTTTGAAATCTCACTGTTTTACAAACAAAGGCAATAGTTTTACAAGTGTTTTATCAAATACTTTCTAAGCAACATAAAAACTAAGAAAAACAAAGAGAAAGGCTACCGTGAGATTTATATAGAGAGGAGGACGCCCGATTTGCTAGTTAGGATGTCTTGGGGGATTGTGCCATGGAAACTGTTGTTGGAGAGATCGATTGCACGAAGGAAGGTGAGGTTTGCTATGTTGGGAGATATAGAGCCTACCAAGCCCTTGGACCCTATATTTAAGGCTGTGATTCTTTGGTGCCTGGAACTGCATGTTTCTCCTTGCCAGTTGCAGAAATGGGCGGAATTGTTCCATGAGCTCAAGACTCGAACTGGGTCACTGGTTATGAGAGATTTGAAGGCGAGTAAAGCGAGTCGATCAGTTTCATTTCTCAATTGAGTTGCTAACTCTGACTGGGATTGATGCACAGTAGGAGGATGAATGATGAAACTACCCACAAGGTAGAGAAATGGCTGCAGGACCTGAGTTCGATTCGAGCTGGATTCGATCCGAGTCAAATCGAGTTGGGGCCTGCTCGAACTCCGCTCGAACTCATTTTCGAGCTCAAAAAATCAGCTCAACTCGGCTCGAACTCAGCTTCAACTGAGTTGAATTGAGCTTTTTCGAGTCGAGTCGAGCGAGTTAACCGAGCTAGCTCAGTTCGTGTACACCCCTATTAATAACCAACAAACCCCGATTTAAAACTTCATATAAATCCACTTACGCATTCTATCATGCTCCAAAATTTGGATACAAAGTGTGTATCTTCAAACCCGAGTTACGACACATGACTTGTACACCATGTGTACCAAAATCATTTATTCATACCATTTTTTCAGATGCTTAGTTAAAATGTATACTAAGTTTCCAATCTCAAATCTTCAATAAAATATCTCACATTCATTTATTTAAATCACATATAGGTATATCCACCATCATGATCATTTATGGACATTCAATCTACGTATTGATAACATTTACAGAAGATAAACATGGTACAACAACCCACCCACCAAAAATCAGTTGGTGAGTCAATCCAAAAAGTATGCATTAAAATCCTTTTATGAAAACCCTTTTTCATTTTTTTTAATGGAAGTGTGTCCAAACAACCCCTTAAGACAGTTTAAAACATGGTTTAAAAACTGATTTGCTGTTAAAATCACATGAGTAAAATCATATGGTTCAAATTTAGATTAAATTGCAGAATAAAAATATCATTTATGCGTTAATTATAGAGATCATAAAATGTGTGCTATACACGCACATTTTTTTATTTTTTTTTAATTTTTAACACACACACACACACCCCCACACACTCACTTTAGTGGAATTTCACCGCCGATGGATACTCGAACCCTTGACCGGGTGTTGAAACTCCTGAGAGTCTACCACCCAAGCAAGAGTAAGTGGGTGCTAAACACGCACTTGAATGGCAGTAGATTGTTTAGTTGTTTATCAATAAAACTGGCTCTAATATCAAATATTGCTAGACTTAATCTAATTCATGGACATTATTTCTTGAAATTCAACCATTGAATATTTTCATTCTTAACTGTCGAATAAAGTGTCCACTAATCTAATAATCAGATAATCAATTATGCATAAGTTTTAGTTCTCAGTACATCTAAACTTCAATCCATGATTTTAACAGTTCAATTTAAATAAATATTCCACCTATGTAATTACTAGGTGACTTATAAGTGTCCCCATATCATCTATCATGCTTTGGCAGAGTATCAACGTTTAGACTCAAGAGAAAAAATGGTGCATTGATGAAAGTTGGTCGCTGGGGACTCTCCATAGTAACACTCGGCGACCCAATGGATGAAAGAGTTGGATTTGCCACCACCATATATAGCCACATGAAGCTGATATGTAGGAATCATTGGATGATCCTAACCGTTCATACTTTGAAACTTATTTGGAGCTGATTATATTCCAAAAATCAATTTAAATGATCTTGTTGACCGTTGATGGACTTGAATGTACTTCCTTGAAAATTTTCTTTCCATGGGACGCATTTAACGAAATTGGTTGATGGTCAGAATCAAATCGTTTGGAAATTTCTTACTCGGGCCCATCTAGGTAGCAACATGAAAATTGATGGTTTATTCTAGTAAAAAAAAATCTCTACATGTGGTCCCCAGGAGGGTGACATATGCGAGGGAATCCTTATCCCCAAGAAAGACAAAATGAATTCATAAAGAAAGACGGGTTGATGATAATAATCAACGATGGTCTAGAAAAAGAGAGAGTATATGATTCACGTAACTCCAGGTTCTAGCAACCACACACGTGTTTGTACTATTAAGAAGTGGGGCCCATTACTTACGTAATCCCTTACCGCATGCAGTTGCTCTACTATCCCAAATGAACGGGTGAGTCGTTGGCCTACTATCTTCTTATGTCGCAGGCCATGGATCAAAAGGCTGCGATTGTCTTGTTGAAGAGGTTCATTAAATGATGGGATGAAAAAAAAAAAACACAACGGTCTGGATTGATCAAGCATCGTCCGGTTGTAAGAATTCAAAAGCCTGACTGTAACAGGGCACCCCCGGGCTGTGTATGGCCACATAGATGTTTGTGACAAATCTACAATAATAATAACCCTATGAATAGTTTAGATGCCATATAAATATCATGGTCACCTTTAAAAAGGTTTCAATGGTAGGTATCTCTGTTCCCACAGTTTCGTAAGGTATAGCTCATTGAGTTTTCGAGCTGCCTGATTTTTAAAACAGATAGACGGAGTGGATTTGTCATGAACATTTCTGTGGACTCCGCTCCTGACAGTAACAGCAGCAGGGTAGGTGAGAACCCTGCCTCACCCAAGATGTCTTTACTCATGTGGGGCCAACCATGATACGTGTTTTCTGCATCCACCCTATCTGGTGGACCATACCATAGGAAACAATGGTGATTGTCCATTAATGGGCTACAAAAGTTTTGTATCAAGTTGATATTTGTTTTTTCTCTTCATCCAGTCTGCCTCATGTGACCTTATCAACAGATTTGATGGCAAATAAGCACTTGGGAAGCTGAAGCATTGTGGTGCGCCCTAAGAACTTTTCAACTGTAAGGTATACAATCACCACTGTTTCTCATGGTATGGTACACCTGATAATAGGATTTTCTTCATTTTTTAGATCATGACCTAAAATGATAGGGAGAAATAGATGGACGGAATAGATATAGAATACACACATCAAGGTGGCACTATAGTAACGGAGTAGATATAGAATACACACATCAAGGTGGGGCCATGGTAAGGGCTGAACCGTCTTTGGGTGACCCCGGGGTCTCACCTAATCCGTTCCCGACCGTAACTAACTACGGTACCTACTTGTTAGTTGATTACCCTAGTTAAGGGCTACGTGGGGGTGACTGTTGCTAAACTCTAATGTTAGTTTTACACTGTTTATGAATAAATGTTTTTAACACATGGTTGTACTACAATTCAGACCATCCAAATCGTTAGATCAACTGAGAACCGACCATAAGTGAGAAGACAATATCACCCATCTGAATTTTCTCTTTAAATTTGAGCCCCGTCACTATCCTATTATTAACCATCCATTTAGTTGCTAGATATTAGATGGTTAAGATGGACCCATCATTCTATTTTTAGATATATGCTCCATCCAAAAGTCAATGTAACACGTGAATTGTGAGGTCAATACAAAGACGCTTGGAATTGTTTACAACACTTGTTGTATGGCTTCCATGCAACACCTAACTTCTGTGGGCCATTGTGTTTTATGTGTGACATCCACTCCATTCATCAAGTCGGAATCTGTATGATAACCCTAAATGCAAAAGATCAGCTTGATAAAAGCTCATATGGGCTGTAGTATTATTGGGAATAACGTAAAATTACAGCTAAAACCTCTTAAATCCATGTGGTGTGGCCCACTTGATTTTGGATTGGGTTAATGTTTGGTTTTTCCTTCTTATCGGTGAATGACAGTTGATTGAGGAAACATACACGCCATGGTGACCCGACATGATAACTTACTTACCCATTATTCCTTGTGTGTGGGCTACCTGAGTTGTGGATGTGGCTGATGATTTTTAGGCCATTGAATCTAAGGATAAGGGTGCACCTGAATATAGTATTGAAAACCCATGAATCTAGCAAAGAGGGTGCACCTAACTAACAGAGCGGATGTCCTGCATATAATATGGTGGGCCCATATAACTTTATCATTGTTCACACTATCTAAAAGCTCTTTAATTCGCATGCGACATTGGCCTTGTCTACCGGATTTATCATCTCATCTCATGGCAGTATCTTAATTAAAAATATTAAATTGTTTAAAGTTACCTTTTCTACCTGTAGCTAGCAGTAGATAAGTAACTTAATTCAGATGAGTAAATTTAGTTTAAGATAAATTAAAAGTAACTTTTTTACTAAAAGCAACTTAATTATTTCTACTTATTAATTACTTCAACTTAATAAGTAGAAATCAAGATGAGGCATAAATAGTTCCTTAAAAATTATAAATCTTAAGTAAACCACAACATAAGAAATGATAAGAACTCAAGTAATCCACAACACACGAAATATTAAGAATTGAACGCTCACAGTTATAAAACATTGTAGGCCACCGTGATTATATGCCGATCTAAACTGTTGGTTATTCAGACCACGATGAATGAAAAATCAACTACCAACGCATCCAAAAATTGAGTTTTCGATCTGGTCTTGTGCTCAGGACATCAAAACGAACACAACAAAATTCAAAACTCTTAGTCCCTATTGTTTCCTATATATGATCTAGTCTACTCGAACTTTATATATACTTCTTTTTTAGGTTCATGGCTTAAAATGATCAGGATAAATAGCCAGTCGATGTCGATATAAAACACATACATTAGGGTGGGCTTACATGGGCCAACTTGTCACTCACCACTTCTAAGGGTGGTGTTGGTAACATAACCTAGCCTGAGTCCGTACTCCTAGGCAGGGGTTGTAGATCAAAAATCGCTTCCCTAGGTGGGGATTAGGTACGCCCTGGCCTCACCCACCATGTGCAACGCTTACTGTGGGCCCCACCTCAATGTATGTATGTCCACACCATCTATCCATTCCTGGTCATTTTAGTGCATGAACCCCAAAATGAAATAGATCTGGTTCTCAGGTGGACCGTAGCATAAGAAATAATAGTGATTGTCCATTAATGGACAATAAAAGTTTTGGATCAAGCTGATATTTGCTTTTTTTCCTTTGTCCAGGTTTACGTCAGGTTGAATGGTAAATAAATATTTCGGTGGGCCCTAGGAAGATTTTAATAGTAGGCTATTCAATCGCCATGGTTTCATGTAGTACAGCCCACCTAGGATTTGGAACTTCTTTAGTTTTGAGCTCGTGCCCTAAGATGATATTGCAAAAGGGATGGAATAAGTTTCACATCTAGTCCGCTTCCCTACTAGAATAGGTGTTGCTGAAGATTCTGGTGGGACCTGCACTAGTTGCTGGCATAGGATGCCGATTGCAAACTTATGCTACCACTAGGGAGTCCCAGCATGATGTATGTGTTTAATTCATGCCATCTATCTACTTTTACAGCTCATTTTGGGAGCATGAGCCTAAAATGAAGTAGATAGAAACCCGTACCATAGGAAATAATAGTAATTGAACACCCACTATTAAAAACTTCTTTGAGCCCACAAAAGTTTTGGATCAAGATAATATTTGGATTTTTCCCTTCATTCGTCTAGGTCTATGTGACTTAAACAAAGGTTGGATGGCAAATAAACATTACAATGAGCCTTAGGAAGTCTTTAATGATGAACATTTAATCATCACTGTTTCATGTAGTGTGGTCCACCTGTGATTTGGATTTGCCTCATTTTTGAGTTCATGTCCTGAAATAATGATTTAAATGGATGGATAACATGGATAAAATGTATACATCATTATTAGGCTCACAGAGCACTCCAAGAAATCAGATTGTATATTGATTAACTTAATGCACTTTTTAATACCATACAAACTTTGTTGGGCCATGCATGTATGTGTTATATCCACACTGTTCATCTATGTTCCTACTCCTTTAAGAGGTTGAGCCCAAAATTGAAGCATATCCATGTCCGTTTGTGTCGTTTATTTGTCATTTATTTGTCATCCAATCTATTCATGAGATCACACAAACATGGATGAAGGGAAAAAAAAAAAACAAATATCAGCTTGATATAAAACTTTTGTGGCTCCTAAAAGTTTCAATGGTGGATGTTCAATTCACACTGTTTCCTATGGTATGGTCTACTCTAGCTTTTGATGTGCTTTATTTTTTCGCTCAAACCCTAAAATTATGTGGTAAAATGAATGGACAAAGTGGAGAAAATACAAAAATTATGGTAAGCCTACGGAGTTTACTCAATATGCAGTCCACTTCCTGTAGTTATATACACTCCGCATACCTTGGCTTAGGGATGCATATTGGGTACTACCCTGCCTGTCCTGCTTGGCAAAGGCAGGAGATCCATGTGGCCAACGTGATGTATGGGTTTTTTCGGCTTAAGCTTTAAAAAAAATAAAAAATAAAATGAGGTACATCCAAGGCTCAAGGGAACTACACCTTGGGACCATCGTGATTGTTTTCCATCCAACATGTTGGTAAGTTCACGTAGACGTGAATGAAGGAAAAGTACAAATCTCATCTAGACACATAATTTCTTTGGCCTTAATAAGTTTTCAACTGTAGGCATTTAATCCCGATCCATTTGAGCCTTGAATATGGCTAATTTTTTTGACTTATATCCTAAAATGATATGAAAAAAGCCGGTCATCACGATGGGAACTCATGTGGAGCCCACCATGATGTTTTTAATAAATCCATAACGTCCATCCATTTTGTGAGTTCATTTTAGGAGAAATTTCAAAAATAAGCCGGACCCAATACTCAAGTGGGCTGCAGTAAAGGAAAAGGTGGGTAGGGAAATTCCTACCGTTGAAACCTCCCTAAGGTCGACCGTGATGCTCACATGCTATCCATACTGTTCATAACGTCATTCCTACTGGGATGAACTGAAAACAAAAATACTAGCCTCATTCAAAATTTCTATGGTCCCACGAATATTTCAACCATGGACATTTAATTCTCACGTTTTCGGCCTACTTAAGTATTGGATCCAGTTCATTTTTGGTCTCTGGTCCTAAAATGAGTTCACAAAACGAATGGACGTGGTGGATTTATCAAAAACATCATGGTAGGCCCCACATAGGTTCCGAACGCAGGAACTTCCTGCAAAAGCCTTTCATAGGAAATCCGCGTCCATTGCATTGCAACAAGCATTAAATCTCACGGAAGTGGATTGGCTGGTGTACCAGCCACCGCTGACTTGGCTGGTGTACCACACACACGTCACCAAGTTCTCCGAGTCCCATCATGAGGTATGTATTATATCTAAACTGTCCGTCCATTTAGGGAGCTAGTTGTAAGGCTTGAGTTTGAAAATTTAACATATATACAGATCAAGTAAACCACGCTGCAAAAAGCAACCAGAGATTGAACATCTACCATTGAAATCCTTCTAGGAGTCACAGAAGCTTTGGATCAATGTGATATTTATTTTATCTCTTCATCTTTCTCTATGACCCTTACGAACAGATTCGATGAAAAATAAATGTTACGGCAGGTCTTAAGAATGTTTTAACGGTCCAATTGAGCTTTGAATATAACTTGATCAATTTTTATCTCATGCTCTAAAATGATGTCGCCAAATGAATGAACAGTGTAATATAATAAACACATTATCGTGGGGCAAATAACTTTGATATCGTTTGAACAGTTCGTACAACTCGGAGCGAGCGTCAGAGCTCGCCTTCGCAAGACACGCACCGGTACCGGATTCTATTAAATTATGCGGACCGGAATCTTGAACAACGCGTGGTGTATGCTCCGTGTGCTCTACCACGTTGTTATTATAGAATTAGAATCCACTCCGTTAGTTAAATGGGCCTTTTCATTTTCACCGTATAGATACATCACTGAATAAAACAAATAAGATAGGCCTCAACATTAGGAACTAGATAATATCATGACTAGAACATCTAAGGTCACCCATTACGGCCTGATTGAATTCTAGATCACTATAATGTTTTGATTTACACTTTATCCTAGCAAGGTCCACCTGATGAACGGCCTGGATGGAATATAAACCTAATGGTAGGCCGCACACAAGCATGGTTGTCGTCCCTTCTCCACTTTTCCCTGTGGAATTATGACCACCTGACTAGTAGTGAATCATACTATTTTTGGCATCTGGATTTAATATCGAGGGGCCCACATGATGGAAGGAGTAGATGTTACACGCACGACATGATGGGCCCACAAAACTCAGGTGTTGTAGCGGTTGGTATAACAATGACTGAGGATTTGTGTAGTGATGCATGGTACGTTCCAAAACTCATGTAGCGGTGGCAAGGGAATCCCAGAGATTCTTGGAAGCTTGTAAAAGCTTAACTTGACTCGGTTGAGTTAACTCGGTTTGATGAATATTAAAAACTAGGAAACTTCACTTTGAGTGTGAGTTTTTCTGTAATACTTAATATTTAAAATATATAAATAGTTATAAATATTGCCGAGTCTTGGTGAGTTGAGTCAAGTTTCTTAGAGCTTTTATTAGTTTTGATCGGTCGAATTGAGTTGCTATCGAGTCATGACTGAATAGTGAGCAAATCGATTTTTTCTCTTGTAATGATGTAATCTGTTCCAGTCAACTTGAGTTGAGGCGAGTTTTTTTTATTCAGTTACTGAGTTACTGAGAGAGAGAGAGAGAGAGAGAGAGAGAGAGAGAGAGAGAGAGAGAGAGAGAGAGAGAACCTGAATCTGATCACCGACGTTGATGATAAAAGAGTTAGGAGCAGTTTTAACGGTGACCCAAGTGTCGCCTTTCCGAACTTGAAGGCCGTTGACATGATCATCAGGTAGAAGAAGGGTGAGGGCCCCAGGATCGGAGTGTGCAGATAGACCGAGTGTCAGATGGGGTTCTGGACACTTCGGATAGTAGTTCGCCCTCAAAGACATACTCATCTCCTCCCCTCCAAACCCATCACGTAGAGACTCTTCCTCCATTCCAAGGCTCTTTGATAACAACCCCATCAAAACCTTAGATAATTTCGCCAACTCACTTCCATACTCGTTGATCACGGTCCTACATCCAAACCATACTTTAAAAACTCGAAAAAACTCGACCAAATTTCACCAAGACTATAGAAAAGCTCGATCTGGTCATGACTCAGTCAAAACTCGAGACAACCCTGACTCAGTCATAACAAGGTTTACATGTTTTGAAAATATGATCCAACCGTTTATTAGGTTGGGAAACAACATGAACATAGCATGGTCGTACAAAGATTAAGTGGGCCACACATGTATGAAAAAAAATGGATGGTTAGGGTCCAACACACGTTGTCTATGTGGACCATCGCATACTTATGATGGACCCCACTAGATTACTGGCTGTAATTAACCTTGTTAGAAAAAATCTGGACCATAGATGTTAGCAAATGGTAGTAACTTACCCAAGAGAAGCTGGAAAGTTGGGCCATTTGTCCATGTTCCTGATAGAGTAAGGCATGAGATTAAGGAAGAAGTAGTCACTCCAATCAAGAACAGTGGCCTTCTCCACCCCAACTCGGCTACCGTACCCCTCATATGTATTAGGAGAGTTGGAGTATTCTTCCTTTATCTCTAAAGGGAGATGAAAGAAGTCCCTCCATACATGTTTGATCTTATCCATCAATTCCACACTAACCCCATGATTAATCACTTGGAAGAATCCCCACTCCTGGCATGCATTTGCCACCATTCGAATAGTCTTTTCGCGATCAACTGCGTTGCCGTAGAGCCCTCCAAGATCAACGACTGGGATGTTAATATCGCTTGTTTGATCAACCCAATCCGAGGAGGGTCTCTCTGAGAGTGGCTTGATGTACTTGCTGGGTATGGCTTTCATGTCGCTCTCGGACAGCGATTGAACTCGGACAATGGGCTCCGGCCACTCGTTCAGGCATTCCATGTCGGCTGTTTTCTTTAAGCAATGGTCACGAATGGAAGTAGCTGTGGACGCTGCAGGTGGAGATCTTACACATAAATAGGGAAAACGAGGAGGGAAATGACTATAGTGATAGTTCTCAACCGCTTCTTAAGTTGTGGTGTATGATACATGTTGGATAATTTCGATAACTTGCTAAGTTGAACCCAGCAACTCGATTGAGTTTTACTCAGGACTCTGATGCTAAGGAGCCATTGCTAGCTAATGTGACTCGGGCTAGATACCTCGTGCACTGAGAGCTATGTGGGTGGAAATTTTGTGAGATCTGTACCGTTTATCAAGTCATGTTCACCTTGAAACCCTCAATCTTGACCATCTAGAAGTCAGGTAGGCCACACCCTAGGAAAATTTAGCATGGGATGCCTACCATAAGTTTTGTGTTGGGCCTAATGCGGTGTTTATATTGAATCCGATCCATTAATTTGATGGGCCTCATCCAGTAAGCTTGAGCGGGTCGCTTTCTTTGAGTGAATATGACTTAGTCTTACCAAAAATTACACTATTTGATTTTAATTAATTTTAATTAATCTTTTAATTTGTTAGATGTGGCCCACTGTCTTAAACGTATCACCACACATGAACCGTTTCTCCATATGTGTAGCGTGTATGCGCGTAGTAGTGGAGACGTGTCTCTCTTTTTTTTATCGGTAAATTAGGGCTTCGACTTCTTGGTTTTACATAGATAAAAAAAAATTAAAAATTTCTCCCTTACATATTCTCATCTTTTGATATCTTGGCATGCGAAAAATGTGTGGGGTCATGTATTTATTTATTTAAAAAAAAAATTTAGTGTTAAGTTTCACAGGTGTATAAGTTGCCGAGATGTACGTTAGGTGAATGAATGTTAGAATAGGGCACTGCAAATACATTTGCATGAGAAAAATTATACTAAAAGGTGTGAACTATCTCAAAAAAAGCAACTAAGTTTACGTCTCATTAAATAAAAAGACAATTTCTTAGTTGACTAAAATTAATGCCCCTGCAGTCATCTAAATAAGTATGTTGTTATATATTTCACTGATTTATTATTGTTTGAATGTTTTCCATACCATTGTTTTCAACAACATGATACAACCCAACAAGAAACATGGATTTAAATGAACTAGCTTGTATAGGTGAAGAACATGCCATGCAGAGGATATCAAACCAAATTTCAAACTTCAATTGCATCCACAAGCCTATCACTTATAGGGAATCGATTGCTCAAGCCAGAAAATTGCAGAGGGAAATTCACCTTTCAACCTTTTGAAGTCATAGCATAGAGATCATGTTTCCCTGATGATTAACAAATAGTAGGCATCACTGTTGAAGCATTTGATTGTAGATAGACCTTCATTTAGACAATAGCCAAGCTAAAAATAATAATACTAGCACCCAATTTCCCGAAGCTTAATACTAAAAAAAGGTGCATCTGTTAGGGGCTATTTGGATACCACCAAATAACTTACTTTTTCTACTTACAATAGTAGATAAGTGACTTATTTCAGATAAGTAAGTTTAGTTTATGATTAGTTATAAGTAACTTTTTTACTTTAAAAAAAAAAAAAAAAGGGTCTGGAGCCACTTCGCCCATCTTTTTCAGATGCCCCTCAGGCAGGATCAATCTATTTAAGCCAGAATCTAACAACGCTAGCCGCCTCCTCTTATTCACTTCACCTTCTCCTTAGGGGCTTGATCCCTCCCATTTTAATATGGGAAATCTAGATTGGCAGAAACGGGGCTAGATTTGAGAACCGAAACTTCAGGACAGTAGTCACCATCCAGAGAATTTCCACCTGGCTTATCGAGATTGGTTCCCTCCTCCCCGACGTGGATCAATCGATGTGGCATGATCTAGTTCTTTGGGGCTTTGGCGCTGCTCCTTTTGCCACCTCGCATCTTGTCAAGGCCATTTTTATTAGATAGGCAAGACCTCCAAATCAGTGGGTCAAGCTGAATATCGACGGTTCTGCTAAGGAAAACCTAGGTGCCGGTGGTGGGGGTGTCATATGCCGAGATAACTTCGAGAACATGCTTTTCGCCTTCCACAACCAGTACGGGGTGGTTTCCAATATGGTTGCGGAAGCTCGGGCTATGGTTGATGGACTCCTCATTTGCAAAGACATGGGCCTATCGTCCATTATTGTTGAGACGGATTCCCGAGCTCTCTTCGATGCGGCCTCCAGCTCTACTTCTACTTGCAGCTGGAAACTTTGGTACCACCTGCAATCTATCCATCAGCTTTCAGGGGCCCTCAACCTTCGATTCTCCCCCGTTTTCTGCTAAGGGAACTCCGTTGCTGATGCCCTTGCTAATCTGGCCAGCAACGGTGCCCTAGATAAGAGGTTTCTCTCCCCCTCAGACTTTCCCCGTCACATTAAAGGGTCTATGGTTCTCGATAGAGCAGGGCTGGGCCAAATCAGACACTACAAGGCTAGGAAAGGCATGGGGTAACCTCGTAACTTCTTCCCTCTTACCATTCAGCCCTCATCTGTCTCCCTTCTCCCACGAGCTCCCCCGCCTGCTTCCTCTTGCGCGACAACTCCTACTGCTCTCCCTCCTCTGCCGCCACCGCCCCATTCGCTGCTGATGCCCTCGGCGCGCTGCTAGCCTCTCTTTTGTTTGTTTTCTTTTGCTTTGGGCATATGATAGTCGGGGCCCGATCTCTTTTTTGTCCATTGTGGCCCCGCCCAAAAGGTGTAGATTCATCCTCATCAATACAATGCTAGTGGCAAGTGCCCGCCTTCTTTTTTTTTTTAAAAAAAAGTGGTATGGAATGGTATTAGATAGAATTAACACCATTATTGCATAATGATTGCATGTCCAAAAACACCATGGTATTTTGGCCATTCAATTCCCGTGTCTAGGATAAAATTCATATCATGGGAAAAACATTGGATTAAGCAAAACTCGGCTTGATGGATTACAGAGTTGTATTCCATCGCACCTAATTAATCCCAATCCTTCCCCTCCTCAAATCTCATATGAAATTTGCACGTGAACAAATGAAACTCCATCCCACCTAATCCCATTTTATACCTCGGGCCAAACGCGTTTAGTAGCTAGGGAAGTGGGTTGCGTGAGTAAACTCTGTGAGGTTGACAATGATTTATTTATTTTATCCACTCAGTCCATATATTTTATCAAATAATTTTAGGCCTTGATGAGGCATATCCAATGTTCAAATAGACCACACCACATGAAACAGTTGAATTGAATGTCTACGGTCGAAAAATACTTGGAAGGCCACATAAGTTTTGGATCAAGCTTATATTTGTGTTTTCCATTCATCCATGTCTGTATGATCTTATGATCAGGTTGGATGAAAAATAAACATTACTGTGGAGCCTAAAAAGCTTTCAACGGTGGAAATCATTATCCCCACTGTTTCCAGTGGTACGATCGACTTGATCATATGCATCAATTTTGGGCTCAACCACTTAAATTATATGAAAAAACGGATGGACGTCTTGGATAGACCACATACGTTCAAGGTGAGCCCAACTGAGTTTACTCAGTACGATAAGAGCGTACTGAGAACTCAGTACGTAATCTGGTTTCGTTTGGTAGACGGTCTACATAGATGATGTAATGCCAGCAGAGTCTAGTTGAAACTTTATGCATGGAAAGTCTGGTGGGGACGTTGCGAAAGCCTTTCACACGAAGTTACTGGGATGGGAACCTAGGTGGAGACACCGTGATGTTTGTAAGAAATCCACCCTGTCCATCCGTTTTTTGAGATCATTTTCGGATAAGGGGCTAAAAATGACACGGATCCAATAGTTAAGTGGGCCGCACTAAAGGAAAAGGTGGGTACCCAAAATTTCTACCGTTGAAACCTCCCCAGGGTTGAAAGTGATGTTTACATGCCATCCATACCATTCATAACGTCATTACTACTGGGATAAACTGAAAACATAAATATTATTCTGATTCGAAACTTTTTTGGCCCCACAAATATTTAAACTGTGGACGTTAATTACTGACATTTGCGGCCCACTTGAGTATTCGATTCGGTTCATTTTTAGCCTCATGTCCTAAAATGATCTCACAAAACGTATGGACGGGTAGATTTCTCACAAACATGAAGGTGGGCCCCACCTAGGTTCCTGCAAACGGCTTTCACAGGAAATGCGCGTCCGTCTGGTGGTAATTATTCAGTCCTATCCTTGGATCGTAGTGTGTTAGACGCGTGGACATGCATGCCTACGCACGCAGGAGGGATATGATATCTCATCTTGGGCACTAAGTAAACGTGCTAAAAAAACACTCGTGAAATATGCGAGTTTTGTGGGCCCACCATATTGTATATGTAAATCCACGGCGCTTATCGTATTAAAATTTTTATTTTGACCGTACATATAAAAATTAGCTTGATTAAAAACTCATGTATGAAACATCAGTGGGAATAATTAACCTGCTTCTAGAACCTTTTGGATATTTTCCTCTCTTGGGATATATAAAGCTGTTTGTTTTAAAAAATTTTATTTTTAATAAAAATAATTATAAAAAAAAAAAAAAAAAAAAACCTGCTTCTAGAACCTCTCATGCTGAGTGCCCAGTCAGAGCCTTGGATCAGGCTAATTATTATTATTATTATTATTTTTAATCTTTACTTCTAGCGGGTGAGTTACACCTAATTAACGGGTTAGATGAAATATATCCTCTATAGCAACCCTGTAGAAAAACCTACGGTTGGCATCCCTCCTATCCCTGTTATTTCTATTAGTACGGCCCATCCGAGCTACGGATCTGGATGGATTTTTTATACCAAAGGTCTGAAAGGTAGGCGAAGACCTGAGTGACGTAATGGTTTACTATTTGTGTCGTGGTTGAGTTGGATTATGCATGACTGATGTCCTACGTTGGGACGTTATGTGGAGCCTACCGTTATGTTTTTCATAAATCCACTCTGTTCATCCATTTTGGGAGCTTAATTCAGGAAATGTGACAAAAAATGAGGTAGATTTAAAACTTAAGTGAGCTTCACGAGAGAAAACAGTAGTTATTCAATGATTACCATTGAAACATTCGTACGACTACAAGTAGTCATATGAATGAAGACTTTACTTGTAGACATTTTTTTTTTCCCATTTTGGTAGCACACGGTAAAATAAGCTGCACACGGTAAAATAAGCTGGCAAAATGAAGAGATAGAGTAGATTTCTAATAAATATGATGGTCGGACCTACGTTGCATCTGGCAGAGGCCAGGAAATCTCCTGCGGAAGTTCCTACCTCAGAAGCTGGGTGGACTTACCCTGATGTATGTGAGAAATCCATCTTGTCCGTTCGTTTTGGAAGCTTATTTTGGGATGACAATTAAAACGTGATGAGGATTTAGAAATTAAGTTGGCCACAGCGAGAGAAAAAATATAAAATTAATCAACACTATTGAAACATTCATTAAGTCATTATTGGATTTATTATTTTTTTTCCCATCAGGTTAAGGATTTTTATTTTTTATTTTTTTATTTTTTTATTTTTTTGTGTTTTCAGTTCATCCAAGCAGAAGTGACCTTATAAAGGGTTTGGATTTCATCCAAAGTAAGCATTACTTTTCCACATTTTCCTCTCATGTGGCTAGAGCTGGGTAGAATTCAACCCAATCTGATGGATCCGACCTGATCCGATCCAACCAGAAGGCCAGGATCAGGTTGGATCGAGTAGGCCCACTTAAATCCGACCGTACATCGAATTGAGTTCGGATCAGTGGCCAATCCGGACCGATCCGATCCAAAATCTGATTCGATTGGATCCGATCCAAAGCGATCCGATCTGATCCAGTCAGGCCATATGAAGGTTACATGAGGGCACTGGCGAGTGGGTGGCGCATTGATGAGGCGCGTTGGGCAGGTGTACCTGAGAGTCCAAGACCTTGAAACATGGAAG